>NC_083438.1:17075428-17217928 GCF_020745735.1 Hemiscyllium ocellatum
GCTGCGGGCCGGGGAGGAGCTGGACGAGGAGGCGGAGGAGGAGGAGGAGGAAGGGGGGGTCGCTGCTGCAGACCGGGCCCTCCCCCGCGCCCCGGCCCCGGCCCCGGCCTCGGCCTGGGACGAGCCCAGCTGCTGCAGCAGTGGCGTCCGGCTGCTGTTCGAGCTGGAGCGGCGAGGCCTGTGCGACGAGACCAACTTCCGGCACCTGCTGCAGCTCCTCAGGGTCATCAGCCGCCACGACCTGCTGCCCTACGTGGGCTGCAATAGGGGCCGAGCAGGTAGGAGAGCCCCCCCCCCGCCCCGGGGACCCGATGGTGGGTGGGGGGGGGGAGAGTTGTGTGGGCTGGCAATGGAGGAGTTGTCTCTTTCATTTCACCCTGCCAAGTGTGAGGTTGTCCATTTTGGAAGAACAAATAAGAATGTGGAATACAGGGTTAACGGTAGGGTTCTCAGTCAGGTGGAGGAACAGAGGGATCTTGGGGTCTATGTACATAGATCTTTGAAAGTTGCCACTCAGGTGGATAGAGCTTGTAAGAAGGCCTATGTTGTATTAGCGTTCATTAGCAGAGGGATTGAATTCAAGAGTTGTGAAGTGATGTTGCAGCTGTACAGGACTTTGGTTAGGCCACATTTGGAGTACTGTGTGCAGTTCTGGTCGCCTCACTTGAGGAAAGATGTGGAAGCTTTGGAGAGGGTGCAGAGAAGATTTACCAGGATGTTGCCTGGAATGGAGAATAGGTCATACGAGGATAGGTTGAGAGTTCTCGGCCTTTTCTCGTTGGAACGGCGAGGGATGAGGGGTGACTTGATAGAGGTTTATAAGATGATCAGAGGAATAGATAGAGTAGACAGTCAGAAACTTTTTCCCCGGGTACAACAGAGTGTTACAAGGGGACATAAATTTAAGGTGAAGGGTGGAAGGTATAGGGGAGATGTCAGGGGTGGGTTCTTCACCCAGAGAGTGGTGGGGGCATGGAATGCGCTGCCGGTGGCAGTGGTAGAGTCAGAATCATTGACGACCTTTAAGCGGCAATTGGATGGGTGCTTAATCTAGGATAAATGTTCGGCACAACATCGTGGGCCGAAGGGCCTGTTCTGTGCTGTATTGTTCTATGTTCTATGTTCTATTTGGGGTCTGAGGGGAAGGGGAGAAAAATGAGGACTGCGTCCCTTGTACCCGGCGTGGTCTCCTCCACATCTGGATCGTTTGAAGAACATTCTCTGGGACACCTGCACCCATCAACCCCACCACCCTGTGGCTGAACACTTCAACTCTCCCTCCCCCACCTCTTCAAGGACGTGCAGATCCTCGGCCACCACCACCACCACCAAACTGTTGCCACTCGACTCCTGGAGGAGGGACACCTCATAGTCTGCCTTGGAACCGTGCAACCCCATGGGATAAATGTGGATTTCAACATCGTCCTCGTTTACCTCACCCCCACCATGATCCCAGTCCCAAGCCTCTAACTCAGCACTGCCCCCTCTGATCTCTCACCTTCTCCCTCACCTTCATCCAGCTTCCTCTCCCTCATCCCACCCCACCCCCCTCCCATTTATCTCTCAGCCCTGACCCACAAGCCTCATTCCTGATGAAGGGCTCAAGCCCAAAACGTCGATTCTCCTGCTGCCTGACCTGCTGTGCTTTTCCAGCACCGTACACTTGAGTCTGAGGGGAGGGGTTCCCATTTCTTTCTTTGGGGCAGAGTCTGAGGGGGAGGGTCTCTCTGCCCCCTATTGCTTTGGGAGTGTCAGGAAGGGATGGAGAAGGGTGACCCTTCTTCCTTTCAGAGAGTCTGAGGGGAATGGCGGCAGGGTTTATCTCTGCCCTCTCTTCCTTTGGGCGAATCTGAGAGGGGAGTGGGGTTTCCTCAGGCTGAAAATGTGGAAGGACGGAAAGATTTCTTTAGGATAATTTTTGGTGGGTGTCCAGGATAAATATAGGTTCTCCTTGCCCCAACCCCTTGCATTTTGGAGCAGTTCCAAAAGGCTTGATTTGGCTGGGCGAATATGTAGCAAATGCTGCAGAGAGGGCATTGTATATTTTACTATGACAAAAGTCAAATGGAAAAGAGAGGATGTTAGCACATGTCCAATTCCTTGCTTCAGGAGTGAAAAAATACAGGACTAGATCCCGTTTCCTGTATTTAGGCGTTGGTCCTTTGGATTGGAAATCTGCTTATGTCAGTCAGTGCTTTAAGTAGAGTGACAAAGGGAACCCACAGGACTACACACCGATTACTCAAATTCTGTAGTACAGAATTGTTGGAGTCAACAATTAAGAATAGGCTAACTGATTAACTGAAATTCAAGGGTCATTCATGTCTGATAATCCTTAGGATTTTGAAGAGGTGATGGCTTTCTCCACCACCTCTAAGTTGATGGATGTTGAAATGGACTTCCAGAAGGCTTTTAATGAAGTCCTTTACAAAGACTGTTGGCCATGGTGGGAGCCAATGGAATTGAGTGCAAATTACAGACGTATAGAAATTGGTTGAATGGCAAGAAACAAAATTGGAAAAACGGATGAGTACTCAATTTGGCAGGATGTGACTCTGTGTCCCACAGGTGTGTGCTGTGGCCTCAAGTGTACAATGTTCTTATAAAACTTGCAAAATGGCATAAGTCAAATTTGCTGACATCACTAAATTGGCATCATTGCAGACTATTGATGACAGCACAGAAATACAACAGGACATTGAAATATTAGGCAAAGCTTTGGCAGATGGATTTTAATAAAAGCCGGTATGAGGTTATCCATTTTGTTTAAATATGGATAACCAAAAGGACAGATCAGGATTTGCTTTTAAAAGGCACAAGTTAAATATGGTGGATACCCAATGAGATTTTAGAATGCCATAGGACAACTGCAAGGAATAGTCGAACAGGTTAATGGAATGCTGGTTTTTATATCAAGAGAATTGGAGTATAAAGATGCAGCAGTTGTTGCAGTTAAACTTTATGTAGATCTTAGGAAGGATATTTCCTCCTTGGAGGGAGTTCAATGCAGATTTACAGGACTGATATCTGGACTTCAGGGGTTAAGGTATGAGAGGAGGTGACATAAATTGGGACTGACTTCTCTGGAATTTTGAAGTTATGAGGATGACCATGAGGTCTTAAGGATATTAATAAGAAAAGACCAGGCGGAGGTGAGGGAAACATTTTTTTTTAAGGTTGAGTAGATTCTCGTTAGACTGGGAATCAAGGGTTATTTGAAAGTAACCTGAATTCAAAACAGCATTATCAACCTTGATCTTACTAAGCAGTGGAACACACTGGGCTGAAAGGCATAACCACTTCATGTTTTGTTCAGAACGAGGGTGTTATCTTGTACACAGTTGGACTAGTCTGTGGTGCATATACTTAGTCACCCAAGGAACTGCACAAAGGTTGGAGATAGTACTGACTGGTGTGAGACTATGATTGTAACAGTGTCCCATTTCCCTTCTCTCTCTCTTCCCCCCCCCCCCAACACAAACCCTGATCTTTCGATTTCACCTCCTCTCTCTGCAACATTTTCTATTGCAATCTCATTGGGTGGTGGCTGAGACTAAGTGGGCTTTATTTGGCGTTCTTTGGTTCCTGTAAAGGATTGTGCTCTCTCAGTAACATTTTAATTTAAATTCAAATCCTAATAAAATTGACATTTGTTATAGTACCTTTCACATTTACTTGTTTTTGCTGAATTTGGTCAATTGGTTTATTTAAAGTTCTAAGCACTTGTACAGAACAGACTAATCATGAGGTGCATTGTGCTGCATGTTTTTTCTAGTTTCAAATTGTCAAACCTTAAATGTACCGTCATTCCTGTTCAGTGCTCCAACTTTGTCTTGTTTTGAAATTGGAAATTTATGTGAATACAGTGTCCACAGTTTCCAGGCTGGGGAGCTAACAACGGCACGGTGGCACAGTGGTTAGCACTGCTGCCTCACAGCGCCTGAGATCCGGGTTCAATTCCCAACTCCGGCGACAGACTGTGTGGAGTTTGCACGTTCTCCCCGTGTCTGCGTGGGTTTCCCCCGGGTGCTCCGGTTTCCTCCCACAGTCTCAAAGATGTGTGGGTCAGGTGAATTGGCCATTCTAAATTGCCCGTGGTGTTAGGTAAGGGATAAATGTATGGGTATGGGTGGGTTGCGCTTCGGCGGGTCGGTGTGGGCTTGTTGGGCCGAAGGGCCTGTTTCCACACTAAGTAATCTAATCAACGTAGCACCACCTACGTGTGGGTAATCACCCACATGCATTTGCAATGTGCTCACTAGAATTCAGAGTTTAAGGCTGTCAGGGAACCAGTTTGAAAAACTGAAAATAGCATTTTGATTTTTGTTTAGTCTAAGTATGTAATTCTTATCAAGTGGCTGGAAACTTAACCATGTTTTAATAGTGTTTGGACCTGCTGCACCTTTGATAAAGGTATGATTGAAAGCAATGTTCCGGATGAAGCCTTTGGGACAGTCTCCTTCCTCTTGGGTACAGCATTCAACCATACACAATCCTAGATACAATGACTGTTGATTGGTTTGCTTTATTCCATTGTTCCTCCATAACGCTACATTTACCTTCTATCTGACTTATTAAGGTTTTGCATGCAAAATAACAAACTTTTGTCTGACAGATTAGAGAACACCAATGCAAGGGAAGTGAAGAACTGTAAATCAATTCTGAGCGCTTGGTAACTTCATGAGTAGGAAAAACAGAAAATGCTTAAAGAACCATTGAGTACCTGTAACATCAAGGTGTTTAGCATTAAAAGATGACCAATCACAACAGAAGCAAAACGTTACCTGCTCATTTGCCACAGTTAAGGTATTTTCATGTATAGTTGTCTTATCTGAAAGACCATAAGGAAGGAGGAATATGTCGTGCCACCTGCTGTTGATAAGAAGCCAAACAAAAAAAAGCGCTGTCTCCAGAGAGGAACTTTGATTGCCAATCAGGAAATTACTTACTTGTTAAATAAGTCCAGGAGAGGGAGAGAAAATAGTAGCAGTGCAAGGTCACCTTATAATTGAGAAACTTAGTGTATTTTATTTAAGAAGGTACTGCAGACCAATCAGTATCGAGGACCACTTTGTTTACACTGCAAGCTGGAAACAAACTTGGGGGAAGTGCTCCTAATTTAATAATGGCTCGGAAAAGTGCGATTGTTACTCCATTCCTGCGAGACAGGAGTGGAAGAGAAATCATTTCAACAAGAAGGCATCAGGGACAGATTAGTTGAGATCGAGACAAAACTTAGCTGATTTGTTAGAGTCCACGTGGGGTTATGATGGGTATGTCTAACCTGGTGAATTTATAGTTCATTATAAAAGATCAAATAGCACTTGAAAAAACAGTGACAGTACTGGATAGAGTAAACACAGATTTACAAAAGGGAAATCAAGCTTGACAAATCTACTTCAAAGGAAGTGACTTGCAGAGTTGATAAGGGGTACCCTGTGGATGTCTGTTTTTCGTCTGAGTAGGCTTTCGACACTGTCCCATAGAAAAGATTAGTAGGTAAAATTTAAAGTACAGAACAACCTTGATTATTTCGTTCGGATAACTGAACAGAGTTCCCACCAGCCCAGCCTGCCTGCTCTCACTATTTATTTATTTAAATTTAATGAAACTTACCGGAGACCTTAAGATCTTGTTCGAATAATCCAAAGTTTGGATAATTGATCTTTTGATAAGAGGTTGTTCTGTATGTGGAATTTGGGATTGTGTATTCAGATGGACAGAACTGGTTGGCAGACAAAATAAAGATTGGGAATAATTGGGTCTCTTTGCAATTAGCAGGCAGTCACTAGTAGGGATACTGCTGGTATCAGCACAAGGACCCCAGCTATTGTCAATTTATATTGATGATTTAGAAGAAGGAACTGAATGTAATAACTCCAGATTTGCAGATGACAAAGCTGGGTGGAATGATGAACTGTGGGAAGGTGCTGAGATGCTTCAGTATGATCGGGGCAAGCTGAGTGAGCGAATACATGGCGCATGCTGTTTAATGTGGATAAATGTGCTGTTTTCCATTTTGGGAGCAAAAGCAGGAAGGCAGATAATTACCTGGCTATAAATTGAGATGGGAATGTGCAACGAGATTTGGGTATCCTTCATAACAGCAGTAATTTGGTGAGTAGGATCAGAGCCGTTTTGGTTTTCTTCAGAGGTTCCAAGTATCTCAGATGCCATCAATGAAGGGTTGAGAGCACTGTATGCTGCCAATGCGATGGGTGTTGACAGTATTTTGGCAATGGTCTTGAAGACTTGTGCTGCAGAGCTTGCCAACCTGTTTCATTATAACTGCAACACTAACATCTACCTGACAGTGTGGAAAATTGCTCAGCTATGTCCTGTACACACAAAACAGAATAGATTCAAATTAGTCAACTATCATCTCATCAGTCTCCTTTTGATAGTAAGATGATAGAAGGTGTCAACAACAATGCTGTTGCACAGCACACTCAGCAGCACTCAGTTTTGGTTCTGCCAGAGCCACTCAGCTCCTGAACGCATTACCACCTTGATCCAAACATGGACAAAAGAACTCAATTCCAGACATGAGAAGTCAGCTCTTGTAAAACTTGGTTCACGATTAATCCAGTAAAAATTGCTGGTTGGTGTCAAAACCTTGCACAAAAAACGTGATTGTTGTGGAAGTCAATCCTGTCAATTCCAGGGCATCTCTGCAGGAGTATCTCATGTTAGCATGTTCTCATCAACCTGTTCGGAGATGTTCCTACTATGATGATACTGTGCGTTTGAGATGCTTTCTGTTCTGGTAAACAGCTGGGTTCTCCCTGTTTCTATTTTAGAGGCAAGGCTAAAGAATTGAATGGGCAAGTTGTGGGGGGAGGTGTCTGGTCCAGTCCGTTGTACTATGCAGTTGTGGAACAGATGAGACTTGAACCCGGCCTCCTGAAACCTTGAGTTAGAGGTATTACCAATGTACCACCAACCCGTTTTCTCAATTTGGAGCTGCCGGTGTTGGACTGGGGTGGACAAAGTTAGACTAAACCTGGTATTGTGATTTTTCTTTTTAACCTTTCCTCAAATTGATGTCCTCAGCCCAACGATCTTCATCAATGACTTCTCCAACATAAGTGGCAATGTTTTGTATGTTCAGCACTGTTCATGACTCTTTGGATATTGAAGCAGTGCCTAGATGCCTCAAGACCTTATGTCAGTAAAGATACAATTTCTTTTCTTTTCAATCTTTTCCTTGCTCAACCATTTCTCCATGACATCAATAATGTTGCACTGCCATGTATTATTTTATTAGATTCACTACAGTGTGGAAACAGGCCCTTTAGCCCAGCAAGTCCACACCCACCCTCCAAGGACCAACCCACCAAGACCCATTCCCCTACATTCATCCCTGACTAATGTACCTAACACTCTGGGCAATTTAGCATGGTCACTTCGCCTAACCCCCACATCTTTGGACTGTGGGAGGAATCCGGAGCACCCGGAGGAAACCCATGCAAGACACTGGGAGAATGTACAAACTCAACACAGACAGTTACCGAGGTGGGAATTGAATATGGTTCCTGACACTGAGGCAGCAGTGCTAACCACTAAGTCACCGTATTAATCAACACTAAACTCATTTCCTTTATGACCTTGTGTTAAAGTAAAAGCCAACCAGCCTTGTTGTCCTTCATGCCTTGACTAAATACACTGTGCTTTTCATTGACTTGCCTTTTGTTCTAGACATTGTGTGGAATGGTGTCGCATCAACTGCATGCGGAAATGCATTGGCCCTGATGTCAGGTTAAAATCTGAGGATATTTCCCCTCAGCTAGGACCAGACAAAATAGCCTTAAAATAATAGGGTGCCAATTTAAGGCAGGATGAGGAGGGTTGAGACACTTTGGAAGTCTTTGCCACACAAAGCTGTGGAGGCAGAGTCCTTGTATTTAACTATGATTCCTCCACTGATCAAGAATCTAAAACTGATGACAATTGAGTTGCTTATTCTCCTCAGTCATGTTTGATTCAAATGAATGACTGAATTAAAGATTTTTGTTCTGTAACTTCACTTATTTTATGGAAATAAATGCCATGATGCTTTTGAATGGTGGCACAGGTTCAAGAGGCCAAAGAGTCCACTTCTTTTCTTGTATCTTATGATTTTATTAAGAATCTTCCGAGAGCTATCAGTGACAGAAACCCTGTATGGAGATGTTTAATAATAAATGAGGTGAAAAGGATGAGTCCAGGAGTCAAATGACTAAAGCAGATAAGACAGAGCATGGTAAAGATAAGGGAAATGAGGACATGCAGGAAGGAGCTTTTGTATGTCTAACAATTGCAGGCTTGTAGAGCTGTTGATCACATGACTCCATTTCAGGGCTACAGGAAAGGCACAAAAATATTTAAATTGTTTCCTAGTCATGCTAAACCTTTGGAAATTTTTTAAAATTGCTTCCTCAGAAAACTACTTCAGAATCCATTCTGGAAAGGTTATACACTGTCTGATGCAGTCACATATAAAGTGTTTCCAAAATGCTTTCAGAATCTGCGCCTGTTCTCCTACTTGCAGATCACAGCACTGTCTATTTATAAGAAGTAATAGTGTGGAGATCTGCCAGTCACTTTGTGGGACTTTGTTTAAAAATACAGTTTAGAATTAAGGTTTCCATTTTGCCACTGTGGAAACATATTTTTCCTAATTCCATTTGTTTTCTTCATGCTCTTCCAGTGTCTCCTGAGAGGTCTACTTGCAGAGGTCCTGTGTCAAGGGTTGGAGAGCAGGTGGAAAGCTGTCTAAATTCAGAGCGTGCTGTTTCAATGCAGAGCGGTTGGGAACCAGGTAATCTTGAGACTGTGTCTTTTCTTTCAGCTTTACCCTCAGGCTGTGTTTTGTTTGCAGATCGCCTCTAGATTGTGCAAGGAGTGCACAGGTACAGAAACTCAACTGGCTTTGGTATGTCATTGCTAAGCCTTCCAACCGCAAAGTATATTGAGCCAGGCCACGAGTCGTCTTCCTCTCCTCCTCCTCTATCTCCACACACAACCCTCCGAGGCACTGTCTGTCTCACCAACTTGACCCCATTCCTGAAACTCATCAGGGCTATTTGCATATGCAGCTGACATGACAACATTCTACACCATGTCCAGAACAAAAGACAAGTCTGGAAGGCACAGTGTAACTAGTCAAGGCATGAAGGACCACAGCAAAGCTGAATGAGCAAATGAGTTGAGGATTTTGATAAACACATGGCAGTGTGACATTATTGCTGTCGCAGAGACGTGGCTGAGCACGGAAGCTCAATATTGAGGTGTGGAATCGTCCGATGAGTCAAGGGGTGTAAAAGAGGTGGTGTCACAATTTTGAACAGTTGTTTTGTGATCAGGAGCAATGGGGAAAAAAAAGTCCAAATCTGTATTAAGTACACAAAGGGAGAATCATAGAGTCATAGAGATATACAGCATGGAAACAGGGCCTTCGGTCCAACCTGTCCATGCCGACCAGATATCCCAACCCAATTTAGTCCCACCTGCCAGTACCCGGCCCATATCCCTCCAAACCCTTCCTATTCATACAGCCTTCCGAATGCCTCTTAAATGTTGCAATTGTACCAGCCTCCACCACGTCCTCTGACAGCTCATTCCATACACGTAGCATCCTCTGCGTGAAAAAGTCACCCCTTAGGTCTCTTTTATATCTTTCCCCTCTCACTCTAAATCTATGCCCTCTAGTTCTGGACTCCCCCACCCCAGGGAAAAAACTTAGTCTATTTATGCTATCCATGACCCTCATAATTTTGTAAACTTCTATATAATGTCACCCCTTCAGGGCTTCCAATTTTGACACCAGTGTCCGGATGTTAGTGAAGAGGACTTTGCAGGATTGACACTGCTCTGTTTGCCACGTTTTCTTGGTCATCAGTGGATTTCCTGATTTTTACTGAATTCAAATTCCACCGTTTGCTCTGGTGGGATTTGAAACTGATTTCCCAGAACATTGTTTGGATCTCAGTTATTAGTGCAACAATAATATCATACCGCCTCTTGATTTTTATTTGAAGAGTGACAACTGAAAATAAATGAAGTCCCAAACAGGAAATTAAACTTTTGTTTTTGATAATGAAGGCAGTGGGAAGCAATAAAAGTAATTAGGACACAAGTAATTGCATGTATGAATTCAGTTTAGGCGAGAATTTAATGAAGTTGCTCTGGCTTAGATGACCTGGCATCAAAGATTAGCAAATAAAGGAATGAATAAGCAGTGAGTCTTTCGGTCCGTTAGGTATATACTAAACTAAGTGTCACGAGGAGGACAAGTGGAAATATAGAGCCAAATCATGCTGCTTAATCAAAAATGGTAGCAAAAAGGACAGAGAAGCTTGCAATGAATCCCACAAGGCAAACAAAGTGAATGCAAAAATGAAATGGAAGAGCTTTGAAAAGGAATAACAGCAAAATGAGCCAGTGGGGTCAATGGCTAACCAAAAGCAGGGGAAAGGCAAATGTATAAATAGTAAAAAAAAAAGCACATAGAGATAGGATAGTCGATTTCTGCAAGGCAGAGAACATGGCCACGTGCATGCTGAATAATTACTTTGTCAAACTGCATTAAAAGATGATTCTGCCCTTGCACTGAAGAAAATATACAGAGATTACGTAAAATGAAGAATTCTTCAAGGTCAGCAGCATTCAAAGTCGAAAACTCAGTCTGTTGCTCAGTCACCTAATTCTGATTCTGCTGATAATACAGTAATGGCATCATAGATTAATGTGTTAATAACTGAAAAGTTGTGCAGAATTGATAATTCCTCAAAACAGTGGAGAGAGTTGTTGAAAGTCATTATAGATGTTCAAAATGAACATTGCTAACCGAAATGAAGCCCATGGATCTTAAGGGGCTGAAATTGGCTAAGGGTTAATAACAAGTGATGGTGGTAGTGAACTGATTTTTTTTATTGGAGAGGTGTCTGTTGGTACTCAGATTTCAGCTCATTTTGGTGAATCTTAATAATCCGTTGGAAAATGCAGGAAGTAGTTTCAAAATTTGCAGATGCCTTGACGTTTAGTGACTACTGCATTCTCAAATGCCATGGGGGCACAGGCAAAATGGCCAAGGAAGTAGAATGCAAAAATGTGTGCATTAGTAGATTCTGATAGGGAGAATGCACAAGCAGTATGAGCCAAATGGTGCAATTGTAAGAGGAGAAGGGATTGGGAGTGTGGTGCATTCTCAAAGGTTTAAAGAAAGCAGAATAAGTTGAGAAGCCTACTAAAACAGATCCTTGGGTTTGTAAAATATCCATAAAACAAAGAAGCAGATTAAACCTGTATAAGATATTTGATTTTACTCAATATCTACTTTGCTATTTGGTCAGTTTTGGGTTCAACAATTTGTAACAAAGCTCTTGGGACCTTTGTTAAAAGTATAGAAGAGATTTCAGTTACATGGGAGATTGAGGTTCTGTTTTGGTTCTAGAAATTTAAAGAGATTTGACATCAATGTTTTAAATCGAAAGGTTTGATGAGAGTAAGGGCAGAAGGAAACTGAACAGTGGTTACAATGTGGATATTCTCCTTGGAAGGATGATGAAAACATAACTTTCAAAGGAAATTGTGTGGCCACGGTGGTGGTTTGGTTGGGTGGGGGGGGGGGGATGATGTAGCGAAGTGGGATGTGATGAGTGGATATGTTTGGAAGTGCTACCTTGGACAATGAAAAAGACTACTTCTTTTGCAAGACCCTTATATTTGGGTTTGTAAAAGGAAAGTAATGTTTCTCAAATCTGTCAGTATGTCCTCAAGAAACTAGCATAACAGATATTGAGTAACTAGAGATGTTATATCTGGTTTTTCAAAAAGTTTTCAATAACATCCCCAGGAGTAGGTAAATGAAATTAGAATATGAGATAGGACAACATTCTGGGATGGATCAAAACCTGATTGTTTTCTGCCGAACAATGATGGGTTATTTGCAGGTTGTGATAAAAGGTCACAGTGAGGATCAGTGCATGTGCCCAACAAGCTGCAATCAATATTAATTTAGTTTGTTAATTGTAATATTTTGAAGTTTACCGATGACACTCAAATAATGTGTCCTGAGGAGAATGTAAAGCCACTCCTGAGGGATTGAGAGAGGTGGAGTGAGTGTATTCCATCTGCCATTTTCTAGTCAATATGGAGAAAGAGGGGTTATCTGTTTTGATAGGAAAGACAAAAATGTAAAACATTTCAGTGGTGATAGGGCGTTCTGCTTTTGTCAGACACTGAAAGTTAACATCTGGGTAGCATCAAACAATTAAGGTAAATGATATGTTGGCTTTTTTACTCCTTTTAGGGGAAGTGCAGATTTTATTGGCAGGATTGGATATTGTTGTCCATCCCCAGTTGGCATGAAGATGTAAAAATGGCTTACTACATTGTAGAGTTGGTGCAATCACACTTGAGTATTGTGTGCAGTTTGATCTCCTTGCATAAGGAAATGTATGTTTGCCCAAAGCTGAGGACAGCAATGGTTCACCAGACTAATTCCTGACATTGGGGGTAGGGGCCTGGCCCAGTTGCAAAACATTAAATAGACTGTACCTATATTTGCTAGAGTTTAGAAGGAGAGTTGACCTTGTTGATGTGCACAAATTTTACACAACTTTAAAGGAGATGTCGGAGGAATGTTTACTCTGCCTCTGGTATTGAATAAGGGGAAGACAGTTTAGGACCCCGCAAACTAATTTCTTCACTTGGAATCTGTTGAACATTTCGGATTATTCACCCCAGATGGCAGTGGAGGCTTCGTCATTGAGTATGTTTGGGATTGCAATTGTTTAGTTTTCTGCATGTTAAAAAATAAAGGGATAAGAGATTGTTGCAGGCAAAAGACCTCCAAGTAGAAAATCGGCCATTATCTCATTGAATGGCGCAACGGGCTTGAAGGGCTGAATGCCTTACTCCTGTTTAGTTTCTTCGATTAAAAGGCTGCAGAGGAGAATGGAACAGCCTTGGTACATGATCCGTGCAGCATCTTATGGTTTTGGTTAGTCCCTTTTATGTTTGAACTGAAAGTTGTGATGAAACCATGTTTTCTTTCTAGGCGCATCTTTGACCAAACGGCTTACGGCGACCCGTAGAAGTCGAGGCTCTGGTAAGCGGAGAGGATACAAGAGAAATGTGCTCCGTAACCATGAAAGAGAGCATCAGACTCCCCATCAGCCGAGAGCAACCTGTGGTGAGTATTTGATCCAGATAGTTTATTTTAACTTCTGCCAAATAGATTTCAGCCCCTGTCCGTTTTAATTTTGCGAGGTTTCTAATAGTGGGCTATTGGTTCTGGCGCTATCTAGATAATTGAATATTCAGTGATCAGACTGAGTATGTTGGGCATTGATTAATCTCTCGTAGAAACCACAATTATCAGTGAAATGGAGTTAATGCACAATTGAAATATGGGAATAGAAAGTACATGGTGATTAGTGGGAATAATAAACAATGCAAGCAAAGAAATAACATCAGCAAAGGCATATCTGGTATTAAGAACTTGTCAACCATACGAATAGACCAAGTAATTAAAAAGGACTGTTTCCTGTCCTCCTCCCCATCCCCAACTCTACCCACTCCAAAAGAACTGGTGAATGTAAAATCATTTCGAATGAATGCCAAGCAAAACAGGCTGTGGCCAGTGGTGTTCCAAGTAGCCCAGTCGCTCCAGCCAAGTAAACATCTGTAAATCTGCCTTATTTGTATCAAGGAGAGATGGGATGGTGTTTTGCAGAATAAGTATCAGTGTACTTTGTGGGAGGGGGAAGGTAACTATTTGTTTAATGTTTGAGGTGCATTGTAAAGTTTGAATTTCTCAAATGTAGAATTCTTTTTTTATTGGCATTATGTGCAACGGGGGCTGAATATTCTTGTGGGTCAGTGAAGTGACAATGCGATAAGGATGTTTTGCAGTCTTTAAGACCTTACTCCTATCAGTTGAGCTTTCCACAGTGTGTAAAGTCCCATTATCACTTCGAACCAAGATTAGAATTGTTCGTGGGATTTTTGGTAGGACAGGGATGGGAGTTGCATTCTGTACTTGTAAGTATTTGAAACAATGTGTGGGACTGATCTGAAATAAGTTTACCTAGAGAACTCTTGACTGCCTTCTCTTAAAAAATCGTTATCTTTTCCTTTGGAAATGTGGGCTGCTCTAGTTCAAAGAGTCGTACTTTGCATGGTCTCTATCATGAGAGAATCCGGAAGTTTTGTTTTAATCCTTGACGGTCCATAATGTTCCTCAGTCCACTTCTAGCACCACAGTATGAGATTGCAATCTGTAAACAACTGCAGCATTAAAACCTGCATACGACAAAACAAATGTTGAACTAAACTGTCTCCGCATGCCTCTGGTAACTCAACAGTCACGATCATACTCAAATGCTCACAGACTGGTCTTTTGTTATTGTATGAATGTTGCATACTAATCCTTACAGTATAATGCGGCTTACATAAGCATGCAGTGTTCTATATGATATACTTGCCTTCAGTTGTTTGCATATGTGACCTATATCTAGCTAATCTATAGCTTGACACCCTTTGGGTAGGTGCATGATTCCTTGCTCTGCTCCAAGTTCAGCCCCAAGCAAAGTGTAAGTGTGAGTGATGACACTTGGTGGGTAAGTGCTTCAGTGTAGCCCCATTGTAGTACTAAGCAAAACAGAAAAGATGTGTGGCTCCAGCCCCTTGCCTACATTGGAAAGGTGGGCAAGTGCTGTTCAAATGCAGTGTCCATGGATTTTATACAGCATCCGGTTCAACAATGACTTCCTTTATTCAGCGTCCATTTTGTAACAGAAAGTGTACATTCCTTGTTCAGCATGTGCTCCAGGAACATTTCCAAACCGATATCTTAAAAGCCAGCTTTTTGTGAGACTGTTTAAGGGATGCTCAACAGAATTTTGGAAGGTAGTTTCTCAACTGAGGGTTGCATTTCCTGAATAACACTTGTCTTGCATTCTGATCTTGCGTGTACTAAAACTTTAATTTGTCATAACTCTATCATAACAGTTCTGATCATTGCGTTCTAAGAAGTGACACTAAAGTGGCTGGTCCATATATCCCATTTCCTGCCTTCCCATTTGCCTCGTCATTTCTCATCAAGTATGTAGCCAATATACAATTCCTGTGCAAGGCAACTTGAAATGCGAGTGGCCCTAGGTTTCCAGTTTTTCCAACCTGTGTGGGATTTGATCACTCAGTTGTAGTTTAGGGACTGGAATGAGTTTGATATGCATTCTCAAACATAGAAGTTGTAGTTGTGAAAATGTTTAGAGCTGACAAATCCTTTAACCTACGAGCCGGTGTGAGCAAGGCTTGCCTCTCAAATTTTTCATTTCTTATTCAAACTAGCAACTTTCACCAGTCTGTGAGCATGTTGTAATAATCAATACAATTCAAAGAGTTTTAGCATATTATGTTCCTGAATGAACTCTGATTGTTGCAGTATGTTGATCTTGAGTTTAACTGAAGTGTTGCTGTACTCGGTCACTTCGTGAATTGAGCATTGTAACACTACAGCAAGGTACCCTAACAATTTGCATATCTACTTGGTGGAGCCCACCCTTGGAATTGATTTACTTGCATTTTCACACTTGTGTTAAATAAATGATGAGGAATTTTGTGGAAAGAACGTTGCTTTGAAAAAGTCTGGTGAAATGTGTTGATCCTGTTTGTGTCCATGTTGCCTACGTGACAGCAATCCTACCCTCTGAGCGATCCGCAAGATATCTGTTCTAAAGAAGAGTCTCTCTATGCACACGCTCTTTCAAAAAAACATAGGTTGGCTCTCTTGTACAACAACTTCCTTCATGATGTGGCAACACAAGCTTCTGGTAGGTCTGAGCACAGCATCAACAACAAAAAAAGCAGTATGTGATTTTCTTCAAATATTAATCGCAAAAAAAATCTTAATTCTTTAAAAGCACTCTGAGGATTCTTGTTTTGCTGTAATATAATAATAGTACAATCTAGCTGTACGTGCTTTGAAAAGTAGTGTAACTTGTTTTATACTTGAACAACACTTCAGCTTTTGTCGTGAGATCTGTTTTTTTTGAGGATTTTTGTGATCAAACATTTAATTGCAGGTGTACCATTCAAAGGTTGGTGATAAAAGAGAGTTTGTGTCTCTGACAAAGATTCGACTTTAAGAAAATGTTCTGACACGAGAATAGAAAAAGGTAAACCTTTAAACTTGTTGAGGGGGAACAAACACGTGCTAGACTAAAATACTTGGTGGACAAAATATCGAAGAGAGCAGGCAGGCTAATTCCTGAAGGTGGAACAGTTCTCACTAAAAACGCTTTGTGAACTGTGTCCTCTTTCTCCATGAAATGCTAGAGTTAATTCAAATTAAAGAAAGGAACTATTGGAATTGATAACCATCTGAATCTGCTGTGCTAAATCTTGTCATAACAAATTAAGACAATGTAAAAGATCCTAAGTCAATAAAGAAGTCTCAACAGAGAGTTTCAGTCCCTCGGATTTTGCTGATATGGAGGGACCTTTGGTTTCCTGGTTGCTTTATTAGCTTCCAATATGTAAAGTCCTGGGTAGTTAGCAAGTGAGCATCTCAATAACTCTCACAACTCCCCCAAATGTGTTGGTGGCAGGTCCTCCGGGATGGGGAAAGATGAGTGAGAAGCTGCTGATGCTTCCAATAAACAGACAAGTGATCCTGACTTTCCAGTTCTGGTGGATGTGACTAGCAAGATGGTTACTAAAGCAAACTGAAATTTCTGAATCTGCCAGGATTCCACCCACCACTACCTGTCCCTTAAAGCAAGTTGTCAGACATCTGGAACTGTCTATCCATTGTGAAAGCCCAGGCTTCTCCAACTGTTCCCTGCTGTTACAGCAAACTAGTTCTGTCACATGTATTAAAGGAAACACAAAGGATTAACTCCCAAAGAGCTACAACGTTCCAGGAATCTGCATGTGATTAATCATCAAACCATATCACTAAAATTTGGAAAATTTTAAATGAAGTTGGTTTGCGGCAGTCGTGATGCTTTTGAGATGCTCTCTGAAATGGACGTCATTGACTTGAGACTCTGCTTGTGTTCAATTCCAGGACTTTGTTCAGTCGTATTTAAATCTTTGTGGTGGGAAAAACCTGTTGGAAAGTAGTCCTGAGTTCCTCATTTTTAATCAGCATCCGAAATGGCTGATTTTATTTGTTGCATTTCATCAGAATTCTAACACGACCATATTCTAAATTCTGCTCGGCTGTGTGTTGGGAGGGTAACTAACTCCAGGGTGAAATCAGTGCGACTGTTAAGTATGCAAGAATGCAGTGAGAAATATACCAACGCCTTATCAGCACTACCTGTAATAATAGTTTGAGCACTAATTGCTCTTGACAGCATTATTAGTCATATCATTACAGGTGATGTCCACGTTTCTGATTGCAATTTGTTGAACTGAAATTGTTGGTTTATTAGGATCAAAACCGTTTTGTTGTCCGTAAAGTGAAACCTTGTCCACTCCTTTACTCAGTTATCACTGTTCATGTCAATTCCTATTTCCCATCCATGTCACCTGATCTGATGAAATAATTCCCTTGGGCTAAGCACTGGTTACAGTGCTTGTCACTTGTTCTGCCACACTTCAGTTAATAGCTGCATGATGGTGGTTGAATAGGTGACTGAGGCGGGAACTTTTTCAAAACACTCTGGTCAATCACACACAAAGCAACAGTAGCCTGCTGTTTGTGAAGTGGTCATTGTTATCTCCAAAATGCAGTGTATGTGTTTTGGAGGTACAGTAACTGGTGTCCCTGCCACTGTTTGCTCTTGGCCTAGTGTGGGTATGTGTTGTGAAGGTGAGGTCTGCCTGTCTTGTGTTGCCAATTGTATAGTCTGACCTGTGTATGCGTAACTGTTCTGTTGATGAAGCATTTATCAAGTGGCAGAAATATTTTTAAAAGTCAAAACCTGTCTCTCTCAGTTCACAGTTAACACTCTGCAACAAGATGATAAAGTAGACGCAAAGAGCGAGCTGGTGGACTAATTGTCAACCAGCAAAACGCAGGAATTAAAACAAACGGGGGTTCCCTCAGCCTCAAGGAAATCAACTTACATAGGAGTTACATTCTCAAAGCAATCTACTCTCCTGTATCTACGTTGTCTTTTGGACTCAGGTGCACATCATCTCTGTGAAGCTTGAGATTCAGAGCTGGATTGGGGGTATTGTTTATCCCCACAATAACCAAAGGTTGGAAAATGCTGAACAATGTCTTTGTCAGTGAATTCAACTGGCATACCCGTCTCGAAGTTTGTCAAGGATACATCTGGGTGCACTTCCGTGATCAAATGGTTCCTATCCAATAGGGAGAACAACCTTGTCACAGGATAAAGAGTTACAGCCAATTAATGCTGTACAACTTTCCTGCTGTACGCCTGGGATTATACAAGTACTTTGGAAAATGTTGGATTAAATAATAATCAGATGAGGCTTTCCTGTCCAGACGTACGTGCTTCCTAGTGGTAATTCAGTGGGTGTAAGTTCAAATCCAGAAGTGTCCGACTCATTCCGTTTATTCCAGCTCCAACTATTTTGAGATCAAAAAGCAAGGCTTGAATTGTAAGAAATGACTCTTGATTATTGCTGTTGTATAATTCATTGGGGTTTTATTTAATCTGTGCAGTCCAAAGTTTGCCTGTGTTGCAAGGATCAAATTTCTGGGTATTAGCTGGGAAAGGCCTCAAACACTTGGCTCTCATTCCCAAGAGGCTGCAGTATATTCATTCACAGGCATATGATGTGGTTGCTATTCTCCTGTATTATGGCCTCACTGGGAAGTGAGCTGAAAGGAATTAATGCTCCAGAACAATGTGTGAGCAGATGCTTTCTCTGCTATTTATCTCACTGTGTGAGACTCCAAGACATGGAACTGAAGCAGAGCCCAGCACCAGTAGTGTGCTGTAAAACTAGCCCAGTGTGGCTCAGCCTTGCTTTATGGCATCTGTCGCTCTCTTTCCTAGACTAACTTGATGTCTAATGTGCACATAAAGTGCAGAACCTAAGTTTTGGTTGGTGATTTTGAAATTTATTGCAACTGAAATTAATTTCAAATTTTTCCTGAAAGTAGTGAGACTTCTGTCTCTCTCTCCTCTTCTCCCCAGTCCCCTCCAAAACAAAACTGCTGAAACAGAATTATACATACACCAGCCAGGGATGTTTAGTTTAAAAACGACCACACCTTTTTTGCTTTTTGTGCATGTGCCCCTGGCTGTTTACTAAAATAGAAGCTCTATGGATCCAATTTGTACAGAAAGCTCAGATACTTTGTGTTCCTACACTACTGGCAAAGTAGAGGACCGAGTGGAATCTCTCAATGACTTTTTGTCTCTGTATATTGGTGCTTTTAAAGGTCATAATTCCTTTTCTAGTAATTAACTTTTCAGTCACTGAGAACGAGTATAACTAACTCCACTCAAACAAAATCTTAAAGTAATGCTAACGTGTCGAATGGGGAATTTCAGATAATCCTTGCTCACCTTTTTTTCATTATGTGATGCCTTTGGCCAATGGAAGTGTCACATCAACGTGTTCCTTGTTTAGAGATTCCACTCTTCTAAGAACTTGTGTTTTCAGCATGACTCCAATCCATCTAAGTTTAATTTCAGGGTGATAACATTTTTAATTCCCCTTCTCCGGTCATTCCCTTGGCTGGTCTATGTGGGAGGAGACCAACAGTGTAAGTCATTGAGTATTATTTTGCATTGCCCGGGTTCACTTTTTATTTTGAAGAACGGCATTTCTTGAAAAATGATCCATTAGACATGTAAAATTGTTCTCCTGTCTGTCCTCACCCCCAAATTGTGGTGCTGAAGTGCTTGACCAGCCCAAGGAGAACTACTCAGGGTTCTATTAGAATTCAGGCTGTCTAGCTAAGGAGTAGAAATAGGTATGATTTGCATCCACCAGCTAGTTACCAGTGTTTTATAAGGGCAGTGACGTACTTCCCCTGAGAGCTGTGTGCGCGCGTGAGAAATCCCATTCATATTACCAGATATTGTTCATCAAAATGTCAAACTGAATCTGCTGTATATTGGAGACCTTTCCTATTTTGTTGATTTGTTACCCAACTTGTCAATGGTGAATTTTGTCATTTGGTAAATGTCACTGTGTTGAATCCGCTTTCTCCTTGATGGGAGGGGGGGAGGGGGTCAGAGATTTGTTTGTAAAAGTTGCTGCTTCCACAGGTGTCCATCCATGAGGGAAAGTGATGTAAAGAAAATTCATGATGGTGCTCAGCGTATGTAAAATCCTTCAATCACCTGCATTTCTTCACTAGATGGTATTAACCAACTTGCTCGTCCTGTTCTTCACTGATAAAAAGAAAGAGTGAGAGAGATGGGAGTACAACTGGGCTTCAACAAAGCCTACCCAACATTTGGCTGTGATTTCAGGTGTAGTTAACAACAACAACAACAACAACAACAAAAGTGCTGCTCTGGGCTGAAACAGAGCAAAGTGTTTTTTTCTTTTTCTAAAACAAAACCTGGCACAAACAATGGTGATTCTTGTTTATAAAAGTTGAATTTTTAGAGGTATTTAAAAGAGGGTACCTCATGAACACATAATAAAGGCACAGTTTTTCTCCGCCACAAAGTTCCATACTCCTCTCTCTATTCTTCATTCCAAAATTTATGACAATTTCATAGAGACTGTGCTGAAGTCTTTGGGTAGATCTGGTGTAAGGTAGAACAATTTTTGGTTCACTCAAACCTGTATAGAAAGTGAAAGGACCTGTTCCACGTTTCACATATTCTGATCTAAACCTGTGGGAGAAAACTCATTGGGATTGATTATTATTAGAAAAACTTCACTTTTTACCAAAGTTGTGTTGCATCCAGAAATTTGGTTTTAAAGCTGTCTTGCATTGTTTTAAAACCAGAACCATTCTGAACATTAATGTGCTCTTGTCGTTGGAGCTACTGTTGTTAAACTGTGGGAAATAGTTGTGGTCCAGCCAAACTGGACATTCCAATTTTGTGGAAGTATCTGACCCAAGCATTGGATCATTTCCCTTTGCTGCTCATACTACATAATGTTGCCCATTGCAAGTGAAGCCATTGAAGTGCTGACTATAGATCCCAGCTGTTGACTTGCATTTACAGTAGAGTTTCATCCATGTGTGCAGTTTTAAAATCTTCAGTGAAAAGAGGGTAGAGGTGTATTTGTGGCATCCAGATCTCAAATCTCTAAGCTATGTTCAACAGTTGTATTGTGTTTTTTTTATGGCAGTTAATATTGTGTTTGAGGTTTAATTGTGAATCAATATGACATCTGTCTCAAAATGTGACTTTAGTCTTTCAATCCTTAGAAAATACAATCTTTAGAAAACAAAGTGCAAAGGAAGTTGCTTCTCCTATTTGCCTGTTTTAAACTTTAGGGTGTCCTCGCAGCAGTGTTTCATTCACAACACTTTCCTGTCTGACTAAAACTCAAGGGAGCAACCTTTCTGTATTATGGAACTATATCCAAAGGAAAAAGCAATCTCTCAAGAAATATGATTTTTTTTTAAAGGTATTTGAATACCAGTAGTAATTGAATTTCTCTTTTTCCATTTGTCTTATTCTTCCTCTGCCAGGTGCTCATTCTGTTGCATTTTTTTTTTGACTCTTGGTTCTTCCTGTCTTCTCTTCCTCCTCCCTTTCTTTCTGTCCCCTGCCTGCCATTTACAATTCCTGTGGGATGTTTGTGTAGTCAACTGGTACATTCCTGTAAATGCAAGTCATGGCTGCCTCAATCAGAAACAGCAAGGAACTGACCCAAAGCCTCTGTTCCTGGTTTGTAACCCATAGTAACCATTTGTTAAAAGTCAAGTGGGGTGACACGTTCCAGTAGCAACCCTCTGACTCTCTAGTTTTTAAATATACTGGTTATCCCTGTTAATTGGTATGATGAAGTTACCATCAGATGTGTGCCACCTTGTAAACCAACATAAAATACCTTTGGCCAAAATGAATTTTCAATTACTGAAGTCTTAATGTCATTCATTATTGTAAAACATCAGAGTCCGCATGCACCCCGTTAACCTTTAAGGTGATCTCTTTGAAGCAAAGGATGTTTATTCCCATTTGTGTGATTTTCCATTTTCCTTAAAAATGGGTCAATCCTACCACATGGGCTAAAGAATCTTGCCTTGGTGCTTCACTGCAGGTTTATAGGCAGTGAAAGGCTATTAGTGTAAATGACAGGCTTTGCTCATTGCATGACAATCTGATTTTCTTGGGGTTGGGGTACTGGGGTTGCAAGAGAGATGTCACCTTTTTGTGACCCACGGTTGAATGGATGCATTTACCAGGAACAGTGTCCGGTATTTAAAGAACCAGCTGGAATGTGACTTTCCCACCCCCACCCCTTCAAATACTCAAATGGATCACCCAGTTTTTTCCCAGTTTAGAAATTAATTTTCTGCTGCTTGCAGAACTTGCCCTTCTGCTTTCAGCAATTTGATTTCTGCTGGCTAAGTGTTCCTGATAATTGGATCATTCAGCATATTTGTTAATAGTCCAATTACAGGCACTTCAGTTTTAATGACAACTTATATGGAATATTTGCTGTTTTCTTTGCAGACATACGGCTACGGGTGCGAGCTGTATATTCTGATCAGAATACGGTGCTCCGAGGGAACGTAGTGTCTGTGAAGCAGGACCCGCTGGACCGCTGTTTTGACCTTTTTGGGCAGGCGAATACCATCTTGAAAAGTCGGGACTTGGGATCCATCATCTGTGACATTAAGTTCTCCGAGCTCTCTTACCTGGATGCCTTCTGGAATGACTACATCAATGGTTCACTGCTGGAGGCTCTGAAAGGTGTATTTATAACCGATTCACTGAAGCAAGCTGTGGGGCAAGAAGCAATCCAACTGCTTGTCAATGTAGATGAAGATGATTATGAAAAGGGCCGAAGAGTCCTTCAAAATATTTGTCCATGAGAGATTTAGTTGGAACTAAGATAATTGACTATATTAACTGTTAAGCTAATTAGCTTCTTTATATGAAGTTAAAATAAAGAGAAGTAATTAGCCCATTCTTACATCCTTTCTTTCATTCAGTCCCTTCCCTGTACTTCTGGATCAGGTGCTTTTACCATGCTGATCTGGTACTGCTGTGTCAGTGCAGATGCAAATTTTCATTTAGCATTGGCAGTGCTTAGTAATGACAACTTCTGTGGTTTATTGCACAATGTCTTGTGCATTCGTGGTAGGACATGCAGAGTTTGTGCTCAGACTGCCCTTCCTAATGCAATTCCACATGAAATGTCTCCGTTTGTACTCCTGCAATCTGGTTGCGTGCACAAGGTTGGACAAGATCTACAAAAATGTGGCCACAGCCATAGGAACGTCTCAACGAAATTGCCAATCATAAGGCCTGAATTTGCAGTGCTAACAATATTGATTTGAAATCGTCAGTGATTTCTGTGGTTGTAAAATGGATTGTCTGTCTCAACACCAGATCAGGTAATTTGGAAGCCAGGGAAGTGGCTTCTGGATTTGTGACTGATGTATATTTCAATCTCCTGGTACTCCAGCACTTAAGCATTTGTTGCTCTTTCTGATGGCTAAAAATTAACTTTTTGTCTGTTTCTCAGTCCCTCCTACTATTCTTGTTTTCTTCATATTGTTGGTTTCTTCCTGGATACAGCTTTGTGGGTCCGAGTACCATTCCATTATTCTTGTGAAGTTCTCACGATATCCACTTTCCACCACACGTCATTGGGTGATGTTGGTGCTTGAATTTGAGGGAATATAGAATGGCTCATACCGAACCTTAGGACATTGATCTGTTTCCTGTGCCTTTGATCTTCAAACCACACAGGCTAGGAATTGGGATATGGGGTTTTGTGCCACTTTAATGTAGCCTTTGATCCTCTGCCCAAAAATAGCCCACAGAATTAGATTGTGTAGCTCGCCTCCCAAGCATGAGGCCACTTGGAGAAGAGAAAAAAAAACTTAATCCTGTTCTTGGGTTATAAAGAAAAAGTTGAGCTATATCTAACCTTTCATATGTAGTTCCTCTGGATGGAGAGAAGATGTCCTTTTGTTCAAAGTGCAATGCTGTACTGAATTAAATGCCTAAAATTTTGACCATTAGAGTGGACAGTTTGGAAAGAAGAATTCACGATTGTTTTCCTGATGTTGATTAATGCAAACAATTTCATTTCACACAATTTGTTCATTAGGATTAAGTTTAGCTTAGGAAGCTTAGAGAAAGGGAGATGTGCAGTGTAAGCTTGTATATTTCTCCTGAGTTGTTTTGGAACTTCAAAAAAAATTGGTTGCGCTTCGTGGTGTAGCACCAAGTGGTGCTACAGTCTAGGTTTGATTAAGAAAGTTGGGAATATGATCTTTATTTCAGATGCACCAATCGCTCTAAACTCTGCATGCACTCACTCTCCCTCTGTTTCTTTTTCACTCAGTTTTTGTCCTGTCTTTTTAGTCACCTGTGCTGTCTGTATTCCGCTAACATGCACTGTCTTCTACACAATGGACCATGCCTAAAGATGTCAACTTGTCAGGTCGTCAATGGTAGTGATGCTTTTTGAAGGCAATTCAATACTTGTAAAAATTGAGTTGATTTGTGTGTAATTTTATCACCAAATTAATTTCCAAAAAGTTATTCCATTATTAGTGAAAATCTACCAACCCAGAAGGACAGATGAGGATTGGGCTTCTATGACATATCCAAACTGAAATCTTCTGCAAGGAGTGATGAAGGCGGCACTTCAGTCACTTGTTAGGATCTTGATGTATTATAATCTTGGCTGAAGTGCATGGCCACTCTGTAACACGGACGCTACTGAGCAGAGGCAGACACTTAACAAAGAAACTGGAAGCCAAGGTATTCTTCATTTTGCCTGTAAAGGTGAAGGGTTTTGGACAAGAATAATCCTGTTACTGTGTAAAATGGGCCATATTCTTTAAATGTCTGACAGTTGCTGGAATTATTCTCGTGCTGTGATGTTGAATTCTTACCAGGATATGAGGAATTAGCTCCGTATTTTCACAAGAAAACATGCTGAGTTGGAACACCCCATTTTGGTCATGAGGAAATCTTGAGCCATGGGTTCTGCCATCTGTTGAAGAAATAGTTCCAACATTCTCCATTGTTCTCATGAAATCAGAATGTTGATTGTTGTGAAAACTGATACTGCAACAAACCCTTGTTCAAGTGGTTTGGGAAAGAGTTAAGAATATAACGTTGGCTTCTTGAGGTTAATTGAGTTGTACTTCAAATCATTTTGAGGATGGTATCAGCTGAGAATGAAGTAAGCAAGCAACACCTAATGTTGAGTCGTGAGAGAGTTAGCTATTCAAGTAGCATGTTTCCGAGAAGCATGAAGAAATATAAACTCTTCCTCAGCCAGTCAAGAGAAGCTGAACAGGAGACCTGAAGATGCTCTTTTCCTCTGAAGCCAGCTGAGAGGCACTGCTGTCTTGATACCATATGTATCTGCACATCTGGCCTGTGCAGGCCTGATGGTGACAGTGGTGCACCTACTACTGCTCACTTCTATGGCCATATATGGTGCAGGTGTGTAGGTCCCTGACAAAGAAACTACCTTCAGCCAACGTAGAATGGCCATTTACCATGAAGGGGCATTTTTTCCTTGCTGCTCCCTAGCCCTCATTTTGGCTTATTGATTTAAAGAGAATTTTATTTTACCTGTAAACGTGTGTGGCGCTAACACTTCTGTGCATCTGTTGGAATACAGTGTAGCTGGAACATACATGTGTTTTTCTTGGTGACTTTGGTATCTTTAGATTGGAGAGTTTTCACTGAGGGCTATACCCCCAATTAGACATTTTGAGGCACCTTTTTGTAAAGCATGTGTTCAATAAAGACTTTTTTTCGCAAAATGCGTGGTCTGGTGTTTTATTTAGAGAAGTGCTTAATTTTAACAGGAGCTGCAATGTTAGTAAAAAGGGAGGGACAATGAAGCTCTTGAGACCTGTTAGCTTGATGTCTGAGGAAAATATCAATTGTTATGAAGAATAGGAATATCCTTGAAAATTGTCAGAGGTGACATAGATTTATGAAAGGGAAATCATGTTCGATAGACTTGTTGGAAGGTTTTTGAGGAATTTGCCTGTAACAGACAAAAAAAGAACCTGTTTATTCTTCCATAGCCCTTCTAAAGTCTGCTCAGAGTGGAGCACTAAACCAGTTGACCTCAACTTAATGTTTTACACAGATTTAGCATAAATTACTGACTTTTGTTCTGCTTGAATTTGGGAGTTGGGCAAGGCCAATGCCAATGCTGATCAAACTCCACGTAGGCTTTACTTGGTATGTTTTTAATACCTTTAGTTAACAAAGTTCTTTATCAGTCTCTGTTTTACAAAATTGGCATTGAGCTGTTTAGAATCTTTAAGCCTTCACAACTTGGTGTGGAGTGCTGCTGTTACAGAATCACTGAAATGTTATGGTGCAAAAGGAGATGTGTCAGCTCTTCAAGTGAGCATCATTATCTATTGCCAATTTCCTATCCCCTGTCCCCATACGTTTGCACATTATTCCTAACCGAATAATACAAGTTTCTTTGGAATCTTGTTCAGTGTAGCCTGTGGTAAAGGCTCCCAATTGTTTCCATCACAACTTGCCCAGAATCTCTTACTCTGATTTCCTGGCATTGGTGTACATTGGAAGAGTTTGCATGCTGGAACTATACTCCAATTATTTGGTCACATTACAAAAATTCCCTTCCTTGGCTGTCAGGCTTTGGAGTGATAGCATATAAATCATGAACAGTTAGGCTTCTATACTCTTGGATATAAATAGCTTTTTGATTTTTCTGGACCAGTTCATACATTGTAATGATCTGTGTGGAGCCATACGTTTCTCTCCACATCCAGTGTTTCTAGCTTTTTAATATTTAGAAAGTTGTCTGTGCTTAGGTCCAAAATAGATCTCCTCTCCTTTTGTTTACATCTGTTTACATTGAGCTGGATCATTCACATCTCTTTCAAAGTTATAGTTTCAGCTGTCCCATTTACAAAGCTTACGTAAGTTGGCAAAATGTTGCTTTTACATTCACTGGTGGGATATGGGTGTTGCTGGGCTGGATGGCCAGCGTTTTCTGCTTGCCCTTCGAGGATTTGAGGCTCTTGTCAAGAAAAAGAAAGGCATATGTCAGGTACAGACACCTGGGATTGAATGAATCCCTAGTGGAGTATAAGGGCAACAAGAGTATACTTGAGGGAAGTCAGGAGGGCAGAAGGGGACATTACAGAGCTTTGGTAAATAGGGGATTGAGTAGATCCTAAAATAAAAACCTACAAATACATTTAAGGACAAAAAAAAACTAGGGAAACCATGGGGCCCTTTACAGGTTAACAAGGTTGTCTGTGTGGAACTGCAGGAGATGAGGGAGATACTTAAGCATTTCATCTCCGTTTTTACTGAGGACATGGAAGCTCAAAAACTTGGAGAAATAGTGATATCTTAACGTCCATATACAGAGGAATTGGTGCTGGGATGCCTTAAAACAAAGGTGGATAAGCCCCTGGGAACTGATTGGGTGTACTCTAGAACTTGGTGGGAAACTAGGGAAGTGATTGCTGGGTCTGTTGCAGAGATATCCGCTGCTGAGTCTTCGATAGCCATCAGTGAAGTGCTAGAAGTTGGTAAGTGTGGTGCCGTTATGTAAGAACGGTAAGGGCATTTTTGACTGATGTCAGTGGTGGGTAAGTTGTTGGAGAGGATTCTGAGGGGCAGGATTTGCATGTATTCACAAAGACAAGGACTGATTGGGATAGTTAACATGGCTTTATAGCGAGGAAATTTGTATCTAACTTGAGTTTTTATTTGAAGTGGTGATGAAGATTGTCTATATGGACTCCAGCAAAGCATCCAGGATAATAGACTGGGTAGATTGCATGGAATATATAGGGAGCTTGCCATTTGGATACAAAATTCTCTTGAAGATAAGAGACAGAGGGCAGTGGTTGGGGGGTGACAGTGGTTTCGAACTGGAAACCTGTGATCACCAATGTGCGGCAAGAATTGGTGCTGGGTCAACTGGTTTTTATCATGTATATAAATGATTTGGATGTGAAATAGAAGGATATGGATTGTAAAATGGCAGATGACACCAAAATTAGTGATTGCAGTTAACAGTGATGGTTATTTCGGTATAACTGGACTTTGATCAGATGGGCCAAGGATTGGAAGATGGACTTTGATTTCGATAAATGTGAGGTGCTGCATTTTGGTAAGGTAAGTCCGGGCAGGAGGTCCGGAGGAGTGTTGCCAAACGAAGAGACCTTGAAGTGAAGATTCATAGTTCCTTGCAAGTGGAGTCCCAGGTAGACAAGTTAGTGAAGGTGTTTGTTACACGTGCTGTTATTGGTCAATCCGTTGGGTGTAAGTTGGGAGGCCATGTGGCTGTGCAGGACATTTGTTAGGCCACTTCTGGAATACTATGTTCAATTCTAGTCTCCCTGCTACAGGAAAGGTACTGTGAAACTTAAACAGGCTCTGAAAAGATTTACAAGGATTTTGCCAGTGTTTGAGGCTTTGTGCTATAGGGTGATGCTGAATAGGTTGGGGCTGTTTTCCCTGGAGTGTCAGAGGCTGAGCAGTGATATTATAGAGGTTTATAAAATCATGAGGAGCATGATAGGGCAGCAAGGTGGCACAGTGGTTAGCACTGCTGCCTCACAGCGCCAGGGTCCTGGGTTCAATTCCCGCTTCAGGTGACTGACTGTGTGGAGTTTGCACGTTCTCCCCGTGTCTGCGTGGGTTTCCTCCGGGTGCTCCGGTTTCCTCCCACAGTCCAAAGATGTGCGGGTCAGGTGAATTGGCCATGCTAAATTGCCCGTCGTGTTAGGTAAGGGGTATATGTAGGGGTATGGGTGGGTTGCGCTTCGGCAGGTCGGTGTGGACTTGTTGGGCCGAAGGGCCTGTTTCCACACTGTAAGTAATCTAATCTAATCTATACAGGATAAGGTCTTTTCTCCAGGGAAGAGGAGTCCAAAACTAGTGAGCATAGGTTTAAAGTGAGGGAAAGGGCAGCTTTTTCAGAGGGTGATGCAGATATGAAATAAGCTACTGGAGCTGGTGATGGAGGCTGATGCAATTAGAACATTTCAAAGCCAACTGAATGGGTACATGGATAGGAAAGGTTTAAAGGGATATGGGCCAAATGGGACGAGATTCAGATATCTGGTTGGCATAGGCAAGTTGGATCAACGGGTCAGTTTCCATGCTGGACATCTGTGGCTCTGACTCTAGTCCTTTGAGAAGGTGGCAGTTTACTGCCTCTTTGAACAGCTGCAGACAATGTCCTGCAGATCCAGAATGTCATTAGGCAGTAATTTCCAGAATTTTGACCCAGTGACACTGAAGGAACAGTGATATATTTCTAAGTTGGGATGATAAGTGGCATGAAGGGGAACTTGTAACTGATGGTGTTCCTGTGTATCTACTGTCCTTATTCTAGATGGAAGTGGCCATGTGTTGGAAAGCGTTGTCTAAGAATCTCTGTATCCTATAGCTGGTGGTGCTGGAATAGCGCAGCAGGTCAGGCAGCATCGAGGAGCAGGAAAATTGACGTTTCAGGCAAAAGCCCTTTTAGAATGAGGCTGGGAGCCTTGGGTGGAGAGACTAATGGGAGGGGGCTGGGGCTGAAGAATGCAAGAAGTGGGTGAAGGTGATAGATAGGAGAGAAAGGTGGAGCGGATAGGTGGGAAGGAAGATTGACACATGGGACAGGTCACGAGGACTGTGCTGCCCTAGAAGGTTGGAAGGGGTAAGGTGGGGGGGGTGGGATAAGTGAGGAAACTGCTAAAGTCCACATGGATGCCATAGGGTTGAAGAGTCCTAAGACGGAAGATGAAGTGTTCTTCCTTCAGGCGTCGGGTGATAAGGTAATGGCAATGGAGTAGGCCCAGGACCTGCATGTCCTCTGCAGGGGGGGAGGGAGATTTGGAATGTTCAGCCACTGGGCAGTGAGGTTGATTGATGCGGGTGTCCTGGAGATATTCTCTCAAGTACTCTGCACATAGGCATCCAGTCTCCCCAGTGTAGAAGGAGACCGCACTGGGAGCAACTGATACATTAAATGATGCTGTGGATATGCAGGTGAAATTTTGGATGTGGAAGGTTCCTTTGCAGCCTTGGACGGAGGTGAGGGGGGGTAGGTGTGGGTGCATGTTTTGCAATTCCTGCGGTGGCAGGGGAAGGTGCCAGGAAGGGATGGTGAGTTGTTTTGGGGCATGGACGTGACCAGGTAGTCATGGAGGGATCCGTCTTTATGGAAAGCGGATAGGAGTGGGGAGGGAACTATATCTCTGGTGGTGAGGTCAGTTTGTAGATGGTGGAAATGGTAGAGGATGATGCAATGTATACTGAGGTGGAAGGTGAGGACCAGAGGGTTTCTGTCCTTATTGCGATTGGAGGTGTGGGACGTGAATAAGATGTACTGGAGGGCATCATCAACCACGGTGGAGGGGAAATTGCTGTCTCTAAAGAAAGAGGCCATCAAATATGTTCTGTGGTGGAACTGGTCCTCCTGGGAGCAGATGCAGCAAAGGTGGAGAATTGGGAATAAGGGATAGCATTTTTTTTTGTAGGAGGCAGGGTACAAGGAGGCGTAATCCAGGTAGCTGTGGGAATCGGTGGGTTTGTAGAAAATGTCAGTGCTGGGTTGATCGCTGTTGATGGAGATGGAGAGCCCTAGGAAGGGGAGGGAGGTGTCAGAGATGGTCCAGGCGAATTTAAGGTCACCTGGAATTTAAGTGGAATGTGTTTGTGAAGTCAATGAACTGTTCAACCTCCTCGTGGGAGCACGAGGTGGTGCTGATGCAGTCACCAGCGTAGTGAAGGAAATGGGGAGTGGTGCCGATCTAACTCCAGAAGATAGATTGTGCCACGTAGCCACCTTTCATCTGGAGGAAGGGGGAGGATTCGAAGGAGAAATTGTTGAGGGTGAGGACCAGCTCAGCCAAATGAGAGTGTCAATGGAAGGGTGCTGGGGAGAAGGTCAGAGAGGAAGAAATGGAGGGCTTGGAAGCCCTGGTCATGACAGATGGAGGTGTGAAGGGACTGGATTTCCATGGTGAAGGTGAGGTGTTGGGGGCCAGGAAAACTGAAGTCGTGGAGGGCGTGGGGGGGGGAGATAGGACAGTATCGAGGTAGGTGGAGATGAAGTTGATGGGGCAGGAGCAGGCTGAGACAATGGGTCGGCCGGGATAGTCAGGCTTCTGGATCTTGGGTTGGAGGTAGAACCAAGCGGTGTGGGGTTCTCGAAGCTGTGGATGGGACATTCCCTGAGGTGATGAGGTTGTGTATGGTCTGGGAAATGATGGTTTGGTGATGAGGGTTACAGTCATGGTCATGGGGGGTGGTAGGAGGAGGTGTCTGCGAGATGGCGCTTGGCTTCAGCGGTGCAGAGGTCAATGTGCCAAACTACCACTGCACCCCTCCACCCCTTGTACCATGGCTTGATGGTGAGGTGGGGGTTGGAGCAGAGGGAGTGGAGGGTTGCATGTTGTGAGGGTGGGGGAGGGGTGCAGACAGTTTGAGGCGGTTAATGTCTTGGCAACAGTTGGAAATAAACAGGTCGAGGGTGGGTTACAGGCCAATGTAAGTGGATAGGGTGTGCTGGAGGTGGGTGGGAGACTTGATTGAATCCTGTAGATAGTATAGTCTGCCACTATTAAGCAGCAGGGAGAGAGGGAGTGGTGTTTAACCCCTTATCTATGTTAATAAATATTGTATCCTGAATATCAGTCCCAAACACCACCTTTCAGACTGTAACATTCCAGGGCTCGAGCAGATCCAAAGTATAGTCCTAAACTTGCTAGAAAAAGTTTAGTAGTAGTTTAGACTTGAACAAAGATGGTGGTTAAAGCACAGCAGGTCAGGGCAGCATCCAAGGAACAGGAAATTCGACGTTTCGGGCCAGAGCCCTTCATCAGGAATGAGGAGAGGGTGCCAGGCAGGCTCAGATAAAAGGTAGGGAGGAGGGGCGATGGAGATGTGATAGGTGGAAGGAGGTTAAGGTGAGAGTGATAGGGCGGAGTGGGAGTGGGGGCGGAGAGGTCAGGAAGAGGATTGCAGGTGAGGAAGGTGGTGCTGAGTTTGAGGGAATCGACTGAGACAAGGTGGGGGGAGGGGAAATGAGGAAACTGGAGAAATCTGAGTTCATCCCTTGTGGCTAGAGGGTTCCCAGGCGGAAGATGAGGTGCTCTTCCACCAACCGTCGTGTTGTTATGGTCTGGCGGTGGAGGAGTCCAAGGACCTGCATGTCTTCGGTGGAGTGGGAGGGAGAGTTAACGTGTTGAGCCACGGGGTGGTTGGGTTGGTTGGTTTGGGCGTTCCAGAGGTGATCCCTAAAGTGTTCTGCAAGTAGGCGGCCTGTCTCCCCAATATAGAGGAGGCCACATCGGGTGCAGCGGGTGCTGGCTCAACACTTTAACTCTCCCTCCCACTCCACCGAAGACATGCAGGTCCTTGGACTCCTCCATTGGAGTGGGGGGGGGGGAACAGAATATCTGAATAAATTTGAATATAATGGCAAGTTATAGGAGGCTTCAACAGGTATTGAAAAAAAGATAAAGATTGGCACAGTCTGAAATGGGAGAATTGGTTTAGTCGAAAGAGGCAGTGGCAGAACAATTAAGCAGCTTCTGCCTTCACAGAAAAAGACGCTAATAATTTCCCACAGATGCAGAATGCACGGGAAAGGAGGAACTGAGGATATGCATGACAGAAAGCTGATGAGTGTATAATACTGTGGATTATGTCTGTCCAGACGTGTTTGTCCATGACAGTATTAATAAGAGTGACCACTGCACTGTCCTTCTGGAGATAAGCCCTGCCTTCACGTTAATGATAACTCCATCGTGTTCTGTGGTACTACGACCATTCTAAATGGGATCGAACAACTCAAGACTGGGGCATCCATGAGGTACTGTGAGCCTTCAACATCAGCAGGACTGTACTCCAGCACAATCTGTAACCGCAGGGCATGACCTATCCCCGACTCAACCGTTACCATCAATTCAAGGGATCAGCCCTGGTTCAATGGAGGAGGGTGTGCCAGGAGCAGCACCAGACATACCTGAAGATAAGGTATCAGCCTGGTGAAGCCAATAAGGAGGGCTACTTGCATGTCAAACATAAGCAGCAGGTGACAGACAAAGGTAAGCCATCCCAGAACCAACGGATCAGATCTAAGCACTGCAGTCCTGCCACATCCAGTCATGAACAGTGGTGGACGATTAAACAAGTCACGAGAGGAGAAGGCTCCACCAATATCCCCATTCTCAATGATGGAAGAGCCCAGCATATCTGAGCAAAAGATAAGGCTGAAGCTTTCGCCACCATCTTCAGCCAGAAGTGCTGAGTGGATGATGCATCCCGGCCTCCTTCAGTGCTCCCCAGCATCACAGGGACCAGTCTTTAGTCAATTCGATTCGCTCCATGTGATTATCAAGAAAAGATCGGAGACACCTACAAGCCCAAACAACATTCTGGCAATAGTAGTGAGGACTTGTGCTCCAGAACTTGCCGTTCTCCTAGTCAAGCTGTTCCAGTACAGCTGCACACTGGCACCTACCTCGCAATGTGGAAAATTGCCCAAATATGTCCTCTACATAAAAAGCAGGACAAATTCAACCCAGCTTATTACTGCCCTGAAGGTCTACTGTCAATCTTTAATAAAGTGATGGAAGGTGTCACCAACAGTGCTATCAAACAGCACCAGCTCAGCAATAACCTGCTCAGTGACACCCAGTTTGGGTTCCCCCAGGGCCACTCAGCTCCTGAAGTCATTACAGCCTAGGTTCAAACATGGACAAAAGAGCTGAACTCCAGAGGGGAGGGGAGAGTGACAGCCCTTGGCATCAAGGCTGCATCTGACTGAGTGTGGCATCAAGGAGTCTGAGTGAAACTGGAATCAATGGGCATACCTAGCTCATAGGAAGATGGTTGTGGTCATTGGACATCAGTCATCTCAGCTCCAAGACATATCTGCAGTAATTCCTCAGGGTAGTGTCCGAGGCCCAACCATCATCCGTTGCTTCATCAAGGACCTTTCCTCCATCATAAGGTCAGAAGTGGGGATGTTTAGCACCATTTGCAACTCATCAAACACTGAAGCAGTCCATGTCCAAATGCAACAAGATCTGGACCATATCCAGGCTTGGGCTGACAAGTGGCAGGTAATATTTGTGCCACACAAATGCCAGGCTACAACTATCACCAACAAATGACAAATTAACCATTACTCCATGACTTTCAATGGTGTTACCATCATTTTATCCCCCACTGTCAACATTCTGGGAGTTATTGACCAGAAACTCAGCTGGACTCACCATATAAACACAGTGGCTACAAGAACAGGTCAGAGGCTAGGAATACTGCAGTGAGTAACTCACCTCCTGACCACCCAAAGCCTGTCCACTATCTACAAGGCATAAGGCAAGTGTGTGATGGAATACTGCTGACGTGCCTGGATGAGTGCAGCCCCAGTAAAACTCAAGAAGCTTCACATCATCCAGGACAAAGAAGCCTGCTTGATTGGCACTGCATTGACAAACATCAACTCCCCCGACTACCAACACTCAAGATGCACTGCAGAAATTCACAAAGCATCCTCAGAGAGCACCTTCCAAACCCACGACCACTTCCATCTGGAAGAACAAGGACAAGCAGACATATGGGAACACCACCACCTTCAAGTTCCCCTCCAAGCCACTCACCAGCCTGACCTGAAACAATATTGCCATTCTTCACTGCCATGGGTCAAAATCCTGGAAGACCCTCAGATGGACTGCAGCAGTTCAAGAAGGCATCTCACCATCACCTTCTCATGGGGCAAGGAAGGACCGGCAATAAATGCTGGCCAGCCAGTGAAGCCTTGATCACAGATTACCAGAGGTGATGGCCATGAAAATAATCCATGCTTTGATTGATCCAAAACACTCTCACAATTCTGACAGATTTCAGGGAGGCAAATCTAACCCTCCTATTTTCATGTTCAATTTCAAAAAGGTCCCTGTTAAATCTTTTCCCTCTGACCTTATACACTCTAGTATTGGACTCCCCCCACCCCTACCCTCCCCACTTCTCCGCCCCTACCCTGCCTCTCTCCCCCCTCCCACACACTTCCCCCACCCCTCCACCTCCCCACTTCTCCCTCACCCTTCTCCCCCCACCCCACCCCCCCTTCTACCCCCCACCCCACCCCACCCCCCCCTTCTACCCCCCCACCCCACCCTCCCCCTCCCCTTCTCCCCCCACCCCACCCCCCCCCACCCCACCCCCCCCTTCTACCCCCCCACCCCACCCTCCCCTTCTCCCCTTCTCCCCCCACCCCACCCCCCCCCCCCCCACCCCACCCCCCCCTTCTCCCCTTCTCCCCCCACCCCACCCCCCCTTCTACCCCCCCCACCCCACCCTCCCCTTCTCCCCTTCTCCCCCCACCCCACCCCCCTTCTACCCCACCCCACCCCACCCCCCCTTCTACCCCCCCCCCCACCCCCCCCCCCCCCCCCCTTCTACCCCCCCACCCCACCCCCCCTTCTACCCCCCTACCCCCCCCCCTACCCCACCCCCCCTTCTACCCCCCTACCCCACCCCCCCTTCTACCCCCCTACCCCACCCCTCCCCTTCTCCCCCCACCCCACCCCACCCCACCCCACCCCCCCTCTACCCCCCTACCCCACCCCCCCCCTACCCCCACCCCCCCCCCCTACCCCCCTACCCCACCCCCCCCCTACCCCCCTACCCCACCCCCCCTTCTACCCCCCTACCCCACCCCCCCTTCTACCCCCCTACCCCACCCCCCCCTTCCACCCCCCCCTACCCCCCTACCCCACCCCCCCCTTCTACCCCCCTACCCCACCCCCCCTTCTACCCCCCTACCCCACCCCCCCCTTCTACCCCCCTACCCTTCTACCCCCCTACCCCACCCCCCCCTTCTACCCCCCTACCCCACCCCCCCTTTACCCCCCAACCCCACCCCTCCCCTTCTCCCCCCTACCTTACCTATTCACCCTGCACCCCCCCCCACCGCAAAAGGTTCACCTTGGCCTCAAGAGGAAAGAAAGTTACCATTGGCTGACGTCAGACAACACCAGCCAGGACGTGACGTCACGGCGCGGCGGTGCCTGTTGGGTAATCACGCACGGGACAGTTGCCCAACGATTCTGCGCGTGGCAGTAACGCAGGCGCGGGTTGGCTGTTGCGGGAGAACCAATAGGAGAGCGGCAGGAGCCGTGGTGTGTCAGCAGGAGCGGCGGCGGAGAGAGGAGAGAGAGGAAGGTAAATGTTTAATATTACACACCGGGAGAGTGACTAAAATGTTTAATATTATACACCGGGAGAGTAACTAAACTGTTTAATATTATACACCGGGAGAGTCACTAACATGTTTAATATTATACACCGGGAGAGTCACTAAAATGTTTAATATTATACACCGGGAGAGTCACTAACATGTTTAATATTATACACCGGGAGAGTCACTAAACTGTTTAATATTATACACCGGGAGAGTCACTAACATGTTTAATATTATACACCGGGAGAGTCACTAAACTGTTTAATATTATACACCGGGAGAGTGACTAAAATGTTTAATATTATACACCGGGAGAGTCACTAAACTGTTTAATATTATACACCGGGAGAGTGACTAAAATGTTTAATATTACACACCGGGAGAGTGACTAAAATGTTTAATATTATACACCGGGAGAGTGACTAAAATGTTTAATATTATACACCGGGAGAGTCACTAAACTGTTTAATATTATACACCGGGAGAGTGACTAAAATGTTTAATATTATACACCGGGAGAGTGACTAAAATGTTTGATATTATACACCGGGAGAGTCACTAAAATGTTTAATATTATACACCGGGAGAGTGACTAAAATGTTTAATATTATACACCGGGAGAGTCACTAAAATGTTTAATATTATACACCGGGAGAGTAACTAAAATGTTTAATATTATACACCGGGAGAGTGACTAAAATGTTTGATATTATACACCGGGAGAGTCACTAAACTGTTTAATATTATACACCGGGAGAGTGACTAAAATGTTTAATATTATACACGGGGAGAGTCACTAAAATGTTTAATATTATACACCGGGAGAGTGACTAAAATGTTTGATATTATACACCGGGAGAGTCACTAAACTGTTTAATATTATACACCGGGAGAGTGACTAAAATGTTTAATATTATACACCGGGAGAGTCACTAAAATGTTTAATATTATACACCGGGAGAGTGACTAAAATGTTTAATATTATACACCGGGAGAGTCACTAAACTGTTTAATATTATACACCGGGAGAGTGACTAAAATGTTTAATATTATACACCGGGAGAGTCACTAAAATGTTTAATATTATACACCGGGAGAGTGACTAAAATGTTTAATATTACACACCGGGAGAGTCACTAAACTGTTTAATATTATACACCGGGAGAGTCACTAAACTGTTTAATATTATACACGGGGAGAGTGACTAAAATGTTTAATATTATACACCGGGAGAGTGACTAAAATGTTTAATATTATACACCGGGAGAGTGACTAAAATGTTTAATATTATACACCGGGAGAGTGACTAAAATGTTTAATATTATACACCGGGAGAGTCAGTGAAATGTTTAATATTATACACCGGGAGAGTGACTAAACTGTTTAATATTATACACCGGGAGAGTCACTAAAATGTTTAATATTATACACGGGGAGAGTCACTAAAATGTTTAATATTACACACCGGGAGAGTCACTAAAATGTTTAATATTACACACCGGGAGAGTCACTAAAATGTTTAATATTATACACCGGGAGAGTCACTAAAATGTTTAATATTATACACCGGGAGAGTCACTAAACTGTTTAATATTATACACGGGGAGAGTCACTAAAATGTTTAATATTATACACCGGGAGAGTCACTAAACTGTTTAATATTATACACGGGGAGAGTGACTAAAATGTTTAATATTATACACCGGGAGAGTGACTAAAATGTTTAATATTATACACCGGGAGAGTCACTAAAATGTTTCATATTATACACCGGGAGAGTCACTAAAATGTTTAATATTATACACCGGGAGGGTCACTAAAATGTTTAATATTATACACCGGGAGAGTGACTAAAATGTTTAATATTATACACCGGGAGAGTCACTAAACTGTTTAATATTATACACCGGGAGAGTGACTAAAATGTTTAATATTATACACCGGGAGAGTCACTAAAATGTTTAATATTATACACCGGGAGAGTGACTAAAATGTTTAATATTACACACCGGGAGAGTCACTAAACTGTTTAATATTATACACCGGGAGAGTCACTAAAATGTTTAATATTATACACGGGGAGAGTGACTAAAATGTTTAATATTATACACCGGGAGAGTGACTAAAATGTTTAATATTATACACCGGGAGAGTCAGTGAAATGTTTAATATTATACACCGGGAGAGTGACTAAACTGTTTAATATTATACACCGGGAGAGTCACTAAAATGTTTAATATGATACACCGGGAGAGTCAGTGAAATGTTTAATATTATACACCGGGAGAGTCAGTGAAATGTTTAATATTATACACCGGGAGAGTGACTAAACTGTTTAATATTATACACCGGGAGAGTCACTAAAATGTTTAATATTATACACGGGGAGAGTCACTAAAATGTTTAATATTACACACCGGGAGAGTCACTAAAATGTTTAATATTACACACCGGGAGAGTCACTAAAATGTTTAATATTATACACCGGGAGAGTCACTAAAATGTTTAATATTATACACCGGGAGAGTCACTAAACTGTTTAATATTATACACGGGGAGAGTGACTAAAATGTTTAATATTATACACCGGGAGAGTCACTAAAATGTTTAATATTATACACCGGGAGAGTCACTAAACTGTTTAATATTATACACGGGGAGAGTGACTAAAATGTTTAATATTATACACCGGGAGAGTGACTAAAATGTTTAATATTATACACCGGGAGAGTCACTAAAATGTTTCATATTATACACCGGGAGAGTCACTAAAATGTTTAATATTATACACCGGGAGGGTCACTAAAATGTTTAATATTATACACCGGGAGAGTGACTAAAATGTTTAATATTATACACCGGGAGAGTGACTAAACTGTTTAATATTATACACCGGGAGAGTAACTAAACTGTTTAATATTATACACGGGGAGAGTCAGTGAAATGTTTAATATTATACACCGGGAGAGTCACTGAAATGTTTGATATTATACACCGGGAGAGTCACTAAACTGTTTAATATTATACACCGGGAGAGTCACTAAAATGTTTACTATTATACACCGGGAGAGTAACTAAACTGTTTAATATTATACACCGGGAGAGTGACTAAAATGTTTAATATTATACACCGGGAGAGTCACTAAAATGTTTAATATTATACACCGGGAGAGTCACTAAAATGTTTAATATTATACACCGGGAGAGTCACTAAACTGTTTAATATTATACACGGGGAGAGTCAGTGAAATGTTTAATATTATACACCGGGAGAGTCACTAAAATGTTTAATATTATACACCGGGAGAGTCACGAAACTGTTTAATATTATACACCGGGAGAGTCACTAAAATGTTTACTATTATACACCGGGAGAGTGACTAAACTGTTTAATATTATACACGGGGAGAGTGACTAAAATGTTTAATATTATACACCGGGAGAGTGACTAAACTGTTTAATATTATACACCGGGAGAGTCACTAAAATGTTTAATATTATACACCGGGAGAGTGACTAAAATGTTTAATATTATACACCGGGAGAGTCACTAAAATGTTTAATATTATACACCGGGAGAGTCACTAAAATGTTTAATATTATACACCGGGAGAGTCACTAAACTGTTTAATATTATACACCGGGAGAGTACCTAAACTGATTAATATTATACACGGGGAGAGTACCTAAACTGTTTAATATTATACACGGGGAGAGTGACTAAAATGTTTAATATTATACACCGGGAGAGTGACTAAACTGTTTAATATTATACACCGGGAGAGTGACTAAAATGTTTAATATTATACACGGGGAGAGTCAGTGAAATGTTTAATATTATACACCGGGAGGGTCACTGAAATGTTTAATATTATACACCGGGAGAGTGACTAAAATGTTTAATATTATACACCGGGAGAGTCACTGAAATGTTTAATATTACACACCGGGAGAGTCAGTGAAATGTTTAATATTATATACCGGGAGGGTCACTGAAATGTTTAATATTATACGCCGGGAGAGTGACTAAAATGTTTAATATTATACACCGGGAGAGTCAGTGAAATGTTTAATATTATACACCGGGAGAGTCACTAAACTGTTTAATATTATACACCGGGAGAGTCAGTAAAATGTTTAATATTATACACCGGGAGAGTCACTAAAATGTTTAATATTATACACCGGGAGAGTCACTAAACTGTTTAATATTATACACCGGGAGAGTCAGTGAAATGTTCAATATTATACACCGGGAGAGTCACTGAAATGTTTGATATTATACACGGGGAGAGGCACTATAATGTTTGATATTATACACTGGGAGAGTCCCTAAAATGTTTAATATTATACACCGGGAGAGTCAGTAAACTGTTTAATATTATACACGGGGAGAGTCACTAAACTGTTTAATATTATACACCGGGAGGGTCACTGAAATGTTTAATATTATACACCGGGAGAGTGACTAAAATGTTTAATATTATACACCGGGAGAGTCACTGAAATGTTTAATATTACACACCGGGAGAGTCAGTGAAATGTTTAATATTATATACCGGGAGGGTCACTGAAATGTTTAATATTATACGCCGGGAGAGTGACTAAAATGTTTAATATTATACACCGGGAGAGTCAGTAAACTGTTTAATATTATACACGGGGAGAGTCACTAAACTGTTTAATATTATACACCGGGAGAGTCACTAAAATGTTTAATATTATACACCGGGAGAGTGACTAAAATGTTTAATATTATACACCGGGAGAGTGACTAAAATGTTTAATATTATACACCGGGAGAGTCACTAAACTGTTTAATATTATACACCGGGAGAGTCAGTGAAATGTTTAATATTATACACGGGGAAAGTCACTAAAATGTTTAATATTATATACGGGGAGAGTCACTAAACTGTTTAATATTATACACCAGGAGAGTCAGTGAAATGTTTAATATTATACACGGGGAGAGTCACTAAAATGTTTAATATTATACACCGGGAGAGTCACTAAAATGTTTAATATTATACACCGGGAGAGTCAGTGAAATGTTCAATATTATACACCGGGAGAGTCACTGAAATGTTTGATATTATACACGGGGAGAGGCACTATAATGTTTGATATTATACACTGGGAGAGTCCCTAAAATGTTTAATATTATACACCGGGAGAGTCACTAAACTGTTTAATATTATCCACGGGGAGAGTCACTAAACTGTTTAATATTATCCACGGGGAGAGTCAGTAAAATGTTTAATATTATACACGGGGAGAGTCACTAAAATGTTTAATATTATACACGGGGAGAGTCAGTGAAATGTTTAATATTACACACCGGGAGAGTCACTAAAATGTTTAATATTACACACCGGGAGAGTCAGTGAAATGTTTAATATTATACACGGGGAGAGTCACTAAACTGTTTAATATTATACACCGGGAGAGTCACTAATATGTTTAATATTATACACCGGGAGAGTCACTAAAATGTTTAATATTATACACCGGGAGAGTCAGTGAAATGTTTAATATTACACACCGGGAGAGTCACTAAAATGTTTAATATTATACACGGGGAGAGTCACTCAACTGTTTAATATTATCCACGGGGAGAGTCAGTGAAATGTTTAATATTACACACCGGGAGAGTCACTAAAATATTTAATATTATACACCGGGAGAGTCACTAAACCGTTTAATATTATACACCGGGAGAGTCACTAAAATGTTTAATACTATACACGGGGTGAGTCACTAAAATGTTTAATATTATACACGGGGAGAGTCAGTGAAATGCTTAATATTACACACCGGGAGAGTCAGTGAAACGTTTAATATTACACACCGGGAGAGTCACTAAAATATTTAATATTATACACGGGGGGAGTCACTAAAATGTTTAATATTACACACCGGGAGAGTCAGTAAAATGTTTAATATTACACACCGGGAGAGTCAGTGAAATGTTTAATAATATACACCGGGAGAGTCAGTGAAATGTTTAATATTACACACCGGGAGAGTCAATAAAATATTTAATATTATACACGGGGAGATTCACTAAAATGTTTAATATTATACACCGGGAGAGTCAGTGAAATGTTTAATGTTATACACCGGGAGAGTCCGTGAAATGTTTAATATTATACACCGGGTGAGTCAGTGAAATGTTCAATATTATACACCGGGAGAGTCACTAAAATGTTTGATATTATACACCGGGAGAGTCACTAAAATGTTTGATATTATACACGGGGAGAGTCACTATAATGTTTGATATTATACACCGGGAGAGTCACTAAAATGTTTAATATTATACACCGGGAGAGTGACTAAACTGTTTAATATCATACACGGGGAGAGTGACTAAAATGTTTAATATTATACACCGGGAGAGTCACTAAACTGTTTAATATTATACACCGGGAGAGTACCTAAACTGTTTAATATTATACACGGGGAGAGTCACTGAAATGTTTAATATTACACACCGGGAGAGTCAGTGAAATGTTTAATATTATATACCGGGAGGGTCACTGAAATGTTTAATATTATACGCCGGGAGAGTGACTAAAATGTTTAATATTATACACCGGGAGAGTCAGTGAAATGTTTAATATTATACACCGGGAGAGTCACTAAAATGTTTAATATTATACACCGGGAGAGTCAGTAAACTGTTTAATATTATACACCGGGAGAGTCACTAAAATGTTTAATATTATACACCGGGAGAGTGACTAAAATGTTTAATATTATACACCGGGAGAGTGACTAAAATGTTTAATATTATACACCGGGAGAGTGACTAAAATGTTTAATATTATACACCGGGAGAGTCACTAAACTGTTTAATATTATACACCGGGAGAGTCAGTGAAATGTTTAATATTATACACGGGGAGAGTCACTAAAATGTTTAATATTATATACGGGGAGAGTCACTAAACTGTTTAATATTATACACCAGGAGAGTCAGTGAAATGTTTAATATTATACACGGGGAGAGTCACTAAAATGTTTAATATTATACACGGGGAGAGTCAGTGAAATGTTTAATATTATACACGGGGAGAGTCAGTGAAATGTTTAATATTATACACGGGGAGGCTCACTAAACTGTTTAATATTATACACCGGAAGAGTCACTAATATGTTTAATATTATACACTGGGAGAGTCAGTGAAATGCTTAATATTACACACCGGGAGAGTCAGTGAAACGTTTAATATTACACACCGGGAGAGTCACTAAAATATTTAATATTATACACGGGGGAGTCACTAAAATATTTAATATTATACACGGGGAGAGTCACTAAAATGTTTAATATTATACACCGGGAGAGTCAGTGAAATGTTTAGTATTATACACCGGGAGAGTCAGTGAAATGTTCAATATTATACACCGGGAGAGTCAGTGAAATGTTCAATATTATACACCGGGAGAGTCAGTGAAATGTTCAATATTATTCACCGGGAGAGTCAGTGAAATGTTCAATATTATACACCGGGAGAGTCACTGAAATGTTTGATATTATACACGGGGAGAGGCACTATAATGTTTGATATTATACACTGGGAGAGTCCCTAAAATATTTAATATTATACACTGGGAGAGTCACTAAACTGTTTAATATTATACACGGGGAGAGTCAGTAAACTGTTTAATATTATACACGGGGAGAGTCAGTAAAATGTTTAATATTATACACGGGGAGAGTCACTAAAATGTTTAATATTATACACGGGGAGAGTCAGTAAACTGTTTAATATTATACACTGGGAGAGTGACTAAAATGTTTAATATTATACACCGGGAGAGTGACTAAAATGTTTAATATTATACACCGGGAGAGTCACTAAAATGTTTAATATTGTACACCGGGAGAGTCAGTGAAATGTTTAATATTATACACCGGTAGAGTCAGTGAAATGTTTAATATTATACACCGGGAGAGTGACTAAAATGTTTAATATTTTACACCGGGAGAGTCACTAAAATGTTTAATATTATACACCGGGAGAGTCACTAAAATGTTTAATATTATACACCGGGAGAGTCAGTGAAATGTTTAATATTATACACCGGGAGAGTCACTAAAATGTTTAATATTATACACCGGGAGAGTGACTAAAATGTTTAATATTATACACCGGGAGGGTCACTAAAATGTTTAATATTATACACCGGGAGAGTCACTAAAATGTTTAATATTATACACCGGGAGAGTAACTAAACTGTTTAATATTATACACCGGGAGAGTCACTAAAATGTTTAATATTATACACCGGGAGAGTAACTAAACTGTTTAATATTATACACGGGGAGAGTCAGTGAAATGTTTAATATTACACACCGGGAGAGTCAGTGAAATGTTTAATATTATACACCGGGAGAGTCACTAAAATATTTAATATTATACACCGGGAGAGTCACTAAACTGTTTAATATTATACACGGGGAGAGTGACTAAAATGTTTAATATTATACACCGGGAGAGTGACTAAAATGTTTAATATTATACACCGGGAGAGTCACTAAAATGTTTAATATTATACACCGGGAGAGTCAGTGAAATGTTTAATATTATACACCGGGAGAGTCACTAAAATGTTTAATATTATACACCGGGAGAGTGACTAAAATGTTTAATATTATACACCGGGAGGGTCACTAAAATGTTTAATATTATACACCGGGAGAGTCACTAAAATGTTTAATATTATACACCGGGAGAGTAACTAAACTGTTTAATATTATACACCGGGAGAGTCACTAAAATGTTTAATATTATACACCGGGAGAGTAACTAAACTGTTTAATATTATACACGGGGAGAGTCAGTGAAATGTTTAATATTATACACCGGGAGAGTCACTAAAATGTTTAATATTATACACCGGGAGAGTCACTAAAATGTTTAATATTATACACCGGGAGAGTCAGTGAAATGTTTAATATTACACACCGGGAGAGTCACTAAAATATTTAATATTATACACGGGGAGAGTCACTAAAATGTTTAATATTACACACCGGGAGAGTCATTGAAATGTTTAATATTATACACCGGGAGAGTCACTAAAATGTTTGATATTATACACGGGGAGAGTCACTAAAATGTTTGATATCATACACCGGGAGAGTCACTAAAATGTTTAATATTATACACGGGAGAGTCACTCAACTGTTTAATATTATCCACGGGGAGAGTCAGTAAAATGTTTAATATTATACACGGGGAAAGTCACTAAAATGTTTAATATTATACACGGGGAGAGTCACTAAAATGTTTAATATTATACACCGGGAGAGTCAGTGAAATGTTTAATATTACACACCGGGAGAGTCACTAAAATATTTAATATTATACACGGGGAGAGTCACTAAAATGTTTAATATTACACACCGGGAGAGTCATTGAAATGTTTAATATTATACACCGGGAGAGTCACTAAAATGTTTGATATCATACACCGGGAGAGTCACTAAAATGTTTAATATTATACACGGGAGAGTCACTCAACTGTTTAATATTATCCACGGGGAGAGTCAGTAAAATGTTTAATATTATACACGGGGAAAGTCACTAAAATGTTTAATATTATACACGGGGAGAGTCAGTGAAATGTTTAATATTACACACCGGCAGAGTCACTAAAATATTTAATATTATACACCGTGAGAGTCACTAAACCGTTTAATATTATACACCGGGAGAGTCACTAAAATGTTTAATATTATACACAGGGAGAGTCACTAAAATATTTAATATTATACACCGGGAGAGACACTAAACTGTTTAATATTACACACCGGGAGAGTCAGTGAAATGTTTAATATTACACACCGGGAGAGTCATTGAAATGTTTAATATTATACACGGGGAGAGTCACTAAAATGTTTGATGTTATACACGGGGAGAGTCACTAAAATGTTTGATATCATACACCGGGAGAGTCACTAAAATGTTTAATATTATACACGGGGAGAGTCACTCAACTGTTTAATATTATCCACGGGGAGAGTCAGTAAAATGTTTAATATTATACACGGGGTAAGTCACTAAAATGTTTAATATTATACACGGGGAGAGTCAGTGAAATGTTTAATATTACACACCGGGAGAGTCACTAAAATATTTAATATTATACACCGGGAGAGTCACTAAACCGTTTAATATTATACACCGGGAGAGTCACTAAAATGTTTAATACTATACACGGGGTGAGTCACTAAAATGTTTAATATTATACACGGGGGGAGTCTCTAAAATGTTTAATATTACACACCGGGAGAGTCAGTGAAATGTTTAATAATATACACCGGGAGAGTCAGTGAAATGTTTAATATTACACACCGGGAGAGTCAATACAATATTTAATATTATACACGGGGAGATTCACTAAAATGTTTAATATTATACACCGGGAGAGTCAGTGAAATGTTTAATGTTATACACCGGGAGAGTCCGTGAAATGTTTAATATTATACACCGGGTGAGTCAGTGAAATGTTCAATATTATACACCGGGAGAGTCAGTAAAATGTTTGATATTATACACGGGGAGAGTCACTAAACTGTTTAATATTATACACGGGGAGAGTCAGTAAAATGTTTAATATTATACATGGGGAGAGTCACTAAAATGTTTAATATTTTTCACGGGGAGAGTCAGTGAAATGTTTAATATTACACACCGGGAGAGTCACTAAAATATTTAATATTATACACCGGGAGAGTCACTAAACTGTTTAATATTATACACGGGGAGAGTGACTAAAATGTTTAATATTATACACCGGGAGAGTGACTAAAATGTTTAATATTATACACCGGGAGAGTCACTAAAATGTTTAATATTATACACGGGAGAGTCAGTGAAATGTTTAATATTATACACCGGTAGAGTCAGTGAAATGTTTAATATTATACACCGGGAGAGTCACTAAAATGTTTAATATTATACACCGGGAGAGTGACTAAAATGTTTAATATTTTACACCGGGAGAGTCACTAAAATGTTTAATATTATACACCGGGAGAGTCAGTGAAATGTTTAATATTATACACCGGGAGAGTCACTAAAATGTTTAATATTATACACCGGGAGAGTGACTAAAATGTTTAATATTATACACCGGGAGGGTCACTAAAATGTTTAATATTATACACCGGGAGAGTCACTAAAATGTTTAATATTATACACCGGGAGAGTCACTAAAATGTTTAATATTATACACCGGGAGAGTAACTAAACTGTTTAATATTATACACCGGGAGAGTCACTAAAATGTTTAATATTATACACCGGGAGAGTAACTAAACTGTTTAATATTATACACGGGGAGAGTCAGTGAAATGTTTAATATTATACACCGGGAGAGTCACTAAAATGTTTAATATTATACACCGGGAGAGTCACTAAACTGTTTAATATTATACACCGGGAGAGTCACTAACATGTTTAATATTATACACCGGGAGAGTAACTAAACTGTTTAATATTATACACGGAGAGAGTGACTAAAATGTTTAATATTATACACCGGGAGAGTCACTAAAATGTTTAATATTATACACGGGGAGAGTGACTAAAATGTTTAATATTATACACCGGGAGAGTGACTAAAATGTTTAATATTATACACCGGGAGAGTGACTAAACTGTGTAAATTATACACCGGGAGAGTGACTAAAATGTTTAATATTATACACCGGGAGAGTCAGTGAAATGTTTAATATTATACACCGGGAGAGTCAGTGAAATGTTTAATATTATACACCGGGAGAGTCAGTGAAATGTTTAATATTATACACCGGGAGAGTCACTGAAATGTTTAATATTTTCCACCGGGAGAGTCAGTGAAATGTTTAATATTATACACCGGGAGAGTCACTAAAATGTTTAATATTATACCCCGGGAGAGTCACTAAAATGTTTAATATTATACACCGGGAGAGTCAGTGAAATGTTTAATATTATACACCGGGAGAGTCACTAAAATGTTTAATATTATACATCGGGAGAGTCACTAAAACGTTTAATATTATACATCGGGAGAGTCACTAAAACGTTTAATATTATACACTGGGAGAGGCACTGAAATGTTTAATATTACACACCGGGAGAGTCAGTGAAATGTTTAATATTATACACCGGGAGAGTCACTAAAACGTTTAATATTACACACCGGGAGAGTCACTGAAATGTTTAATATTACACACCGGGAGAGTCAGTGAAATGTTTAATATTATATACCGGGAGGGTCACTGAAATGTTTAATATTATACACCGGGAGAGTGACTAAAATGTTTAATATTATACACTGGGAGAGTCAGTGAAATGTTTAATATTATATACCGGGAGGGTCACTGAAATGTTTAATATTGCACACCGGGAGAGTCACTAAAATGTTTAATATTATACACGGGGAGAGTCAGTAAAATGTTGAATATTATACACGGGGAGAGTCAGTGAAATGTTTAATATTATACACGGGGAGAATCACTAAAATGTTTAATATTATACACGGGGAGAGTCAGTGAAATGTTTAATATTGCACACCGGGAGAGTCACTAAAATATTTAATATTATACACCGGGAGAGTCACTAAACTGTTTAATATTATACACGGGGAGAGTGACTAAAATGTTTAATATTATACACCGGGAGAGTGACTAAAATGTTTAATATTATACACGGGGAGAGTCACTAAAATGTTTAATATTATACACGGGGAGAGTCAGTGAAATGTTTAATATTACACACCTGGAGAGTCACTAAAATATTTAATATTATACACCGGGAGAGTCACTAAACTGTTTAATATTATACACGGGGAGAGTGACTAAAATGTTTAATATTATACACCGGGAGAGTGACTAAAATGTTTAATATTATACACCGGGAGAGTCACTAAAATGTTTAATATTATACACCGGGAGAGTCAGTGAAATGTTTAATATTATACACCGGGAGAGTCACTAAAATGTTTAATATTATACACCGGGGGAGTCACTAAAATGATTAATATTATACACCGGGAGAGTCAGTGAAATGTTTAATATTATACACCGGGAGAGTCAGTGAAATGTTTAATATTATACACCGGGAGAGTCAGTGAAATGTTTAATATTATACACCGGGAGAGTGACTAAACTGTTTAATATTATACACCGGGAGAGTCACTAAAATGTTTAATATTATACACCGGGAGAGTCAGTGAAATGTTTAATATTATACACCGGGAGAGTCACTGAAATGTTTAATATTTTCCACCGGGAGAGTCAGTGAAATGTTTAATATTATACACCGGGAGAGTCACTAAAATGTTTAATATTATACCCCGGGAGAGTCACTAAAATGTTTAATATTATACACCGGGAGAGTCAGTGAAATGTTTAATATTATACACCGGGAGAGTCACTAAAATGTTTAATATTATACATCGGGAGAGTCACTAAAACGTTTAATATTATACATCGGGAGAGTCACTAAAACGTTTAATATTATACACTGGGAGAGTCAGTGAAATGTTTAATATTATATACCGGGAGGGTCACTGAAATGTTTAATATTATACACCGGGAGAGTGACTAAAATGTTTAATATTATACACCGGGAGAGTCACTGAAATGTTTAATATTACACACCGGGAGAGTCAGTGAAACGTTTAATAATATATACCGGGAGGGTCACTGAAATGTTTAATATTATACACCGGGAGAGTGACTAAACTGTTTAATATTATACACCGGGAGAGTGACTAAAATGTTTAATATTATACACCGGGAGAGTCACTAAAATGTTTAATATTATACACGGGGAGCGTCACGAAACTGTTTACTATTATACACCGGGAGAGTGACTAAAATGTTTAGTATTATACACCGGGAGAGTCAGTAAACTGTTTAACATTATACACGGGGAGCGTCCCTAAACTGTTTAATATTATACACCGGGAGAGTCAGTGAGATGTTTAATATTATACACCGGGAGAGTCACTAAACTGTTTAATATTATACACCGGGAAAGTCACTAAAATGTTTAATATTCTCCACCGGGAGAGTCAGTAAAATGTTTAATATTCTCCACCGGGAGAGTCAGTAAAATGTTTAATATTCTCCACCGGGAGAGTCAGTGAAATGTTTAATATTATACACCGGTAGAGTCAGTGAAATGTTTCATATTATACACCGGGAGAGTCACTAAAATGTTTAATATTATACACAGGGAGAGTGACTAAAATGTTTAATATTTTACACCGGGAGAGTCACTAAAATGTTTAATATTATACACCGGGAGAGTCAGTGAAATGTTTAATATTATACACCGGGAGAGTCAGTGAAATGTTTAATATTATACACCGGGAGAGTCACTAAAACGTTTAATATTACACACCGGGAGAGTCACTGAAATGTTTAATATTACACACCGGGAGAGTCAGTGAAATGTTTAATATTATATACCGGGAGGGTCACTGAAATGTTTAATATTATACACCGGGAGAGTGACTAAAATGTTTAATATTATACACTGGGAGAGTCAGTGAAATGTTTAATATTATATACCGGGAGGGTCACTGAAATGTTTAATATTATACACCGGGAGAGTCACTAAAATGTTTAATATTATACACGGGGAGAGTCAGTAAAATGTTGAATATTATACACGGGAGAGTCAGTAAAATGTTGAATATTATACACGGGGAGAGTCAGTGAAATGTTTAATATTATACACGGGGAGAGTCACTAAACTGTTTAATATTATACACGGGGAGAGTCAGTAAAATGTTTAATATTATACACGGGGAGAATCACTAAAATGTTTAATATTATACACGGGGAGAGTCAGTGAAATGTTTAATATTGCACACCGGGAGAGTCACTAAAATATTTAATATTATACACCGGGAGAGTCACTAAACTGTTTAATATTATACACGGGGAGAGTGACTAAAATGTTTAATATTATACACCGGGAGAGTGACTAAAATGTTTAATATTATACACGGGGAGAGTCACTAAAATGTTTAATATTATACACGGGGAGAGTCAGTGAAATGTTTAATATTACACACCTGGAGAGTCACTAAAATATTTAATATTATACACCGGGAGAGTCACTAAACTGTTTAATATTATACACGGGGAGAGTGACTAAAATGTTTAATATAATACACCGGGAGAGTGACTAAAATGTTTAATATTATACACCGGGAGAGTCACTAAAATGTTTAATATTATACACCGGGAGAGTCAGTGAAATGTTTAATATTATACACCGGGAGAGTCACTAAAATGTTTAATATTATACACCGGGGGAGTCACTAAAATGATTAATATTATACACCGGGAGAGTCAGTGAAATGTTTAATATTATACACCGGGAGAGTCAGTGAAATGTTTAATATTATACACCGGGAGAGTCAGTGAAATGTTTAATATTATACACCGGGAGAGTGACTAAACTGTTTAATATTATACACCGGGAGAGTCACTAAAATGTTTAATATTATACACCGGGAGAGTCAGTGAAATGTTTAATATTATACACCGGGAGAGTCACTGAAATGTTTAATATTTTCCACCGGGAGAGTCAGTGAAATGTTTAATATTATACACCGGGAGAGTCACTAAAATGTTTAATATTATACCCCGGGAGAGTCACTAAAATGTTTAATATTATACACCGGGAGAGTCAGTGAAATGTTTAATATTATACACCGGGAGAGTCACTAAAATGTTTAATATTATACATCGGGAGAGTCACTAAAACGTTTAATATTATACATCGGGAGAGTCACTAAAACGTTTAATATTATACACTGGGAGAGTCAGTGAAATGTTTAATATTATATACCGGGAGGGTCACTGAAATGTTTAATATTATACACCGGGAGAGTGACTAAAATGTTTAATATTATACACCGGGAGAGTCACTGAAATGTTTAATATTACACACCGGGAGAGTCAGTGAAACGTTTAATAATATATACCGGGAGGGTCACTGAAATGTTTAATATTATACACCGGGAGAGTGACTAAACTGTTTAATATTATACACCGGGAGAGTGACTAAAATGTTTAATATTATACACCGGGAGAGTCACTAAAATGTTTAATATTATACACGGGGAGCGTCACGAAACTGTTTACTATTATACACCGGGAGAGTGACTAAAATGTTTAGTATTATACACCGGGAGAGTCAGTAAACTGTTTAACATTATACACGGGGAGCGTCCCTAAACTGTTTAATATTATACACCGGGAGAGTCAGTGAGATGTTTAATATTATACACCGGGAGAGTCACTAAACTGTTTAATATTATACACCGGGAAAGTCACTAAAATGTTTAATATTCTCCACCGGGAGAGTCAGTAAAATGTTTAATATTCTCCACCGGGAGAGTCAGTAAAATGTTTAATATTCTCCACCGGGAGAGTCAGTGAAATGTTTAATATTATACACCGGTAGAGTCAGTGAAATGTTTAATATTATACACCGGGAGAGTCACTAAAATGTTTAATATTATACACAGGGAGAGTGACTAAAATGTTTAATATTTTACACCGGGAGAGTCAGTGAAATGTTTAATATTATACACCGGGAGAGTCAGTGAAATGTTTAATATTATACACCGGGAGAGTCAGTGAAATGTTTAATATTATACACCGGGAGAGTCACTAAAATGTTTAATATTATACACCGGGAGAGTGACTAAAATGTTTAATATTATACACCGGGAGGGTCACTAAAATGTTTAATATTATACACCGGGAGAGTCACTAAAATGTTTAATATTATACACCGGGAGAGTCACTAAAATGTTTAATATTATACACCGGGAGAGTAACTAAACTGTTTAATATTATACACCGGGAGAGTCACTAAAATGTTTAATATTATACACCGGGAGAGTAACTAAACTGTTTAATATTATACACGGGGAGAGTCAGTGAAATGTTTAATATTATACACCGGGAGAGTCACTAAAATGTTTAATATTATACACCGGGAGAGTCACTAAACTGTTTAATATTATACACCGGGAGAGTCACTAACATGTTTAATATTATACACCGGGAGAGTAACTAAACTGTTTAATATTATACACGGAGAGAGTCACTAAAATGTTTAATATTATACACCGGGAGAGTGACTAAAATGTTTAATATTATACACCGGGAGAGTCACTAAAATGTTTAATATTATACACCGGGAGAGTCTCTAAACTGTTTAATATTATACACCGGGAGAGTCACTAAAATGTTTAATATTATACACCGGGAGAGTGACTAAAATGTTTAATATTATACACCGCGAGAGTGACTAAAATGTTTAATATTATACACCGGGAGAGTCACTAAAATGTTTAATATTATACACCGGGAGAGTGACTAAAATGTTTAATATTATACACCGGGAGAGTGACTAAAATGTTTGATATTATACACCGGGAGGGTCTCTAAAATGTTTAATATTATACACCGGGAGAGTGACTAAAATGTTTAATATTATACACCGGGAGAGTCACTAAAATGTTTAATATTATACACCGGGAGAGTAACTAAACTGTTTAATATTATACACCGGGAGAGTCACTAAAATGTTTAATATTATACACCGGGAGAGTAACTAAACTGTTTAATATTATACACGGGGAGAGTCAGTGAAATGTTTAATATTATACACCGGGAGAGTAACTAAACTGTTTAATATTATACACAGGGAGAGTCAGTGAAATGTTTAATATTATACACCGGGAGAGTCACTAAAATGTTTAATATTATACACCGGGAGAGTCACTAAACTGTTTAATATTATACACCGGGAGAGTCACTAACATGTTTAATATTATACACCGGGAGAGTAACTAAACTGTTTAATATTATACACGGAGAGAGTGACTAAAATGTTTAATATTATACACCGGGAGAGTGACTAAAATGTTTAATATTATACACCGGGAGAGTCACTAAAATGTTTAATATTATACACCGGGAGAGTCACTAAACTGTTTAATATTATACACCGGGAGAGTCACTAAAATGTTTAATATTATACACCGGGAGAGTGACTAAAATGTTTAATATTATACACCGGGAGAGTCACTAAAATGTTTAATATTATACACCGGGAGAGTCACTAAAATGTTTAATATTATACACCGGGAGAGTAACTAAACTGTTTAATATTTTACACGGGGAGAGTGACTAAAATGTTTAATATTATACACCGGGAGAGTGACTAAAATGTTTAATATTATACACCGGGAGAGTGACTAAACTGTGTAAATTATACACCGGGAGAGTGACTAAAATGTTTAATATTATACACCGGGAGAGTCAGTGAAATGTTTAATATTATACACCGGGAGAGTCAGTGAAATGTTTAATATTATACACCGGGAGAGTCACTAAACTGTTTAATATTATACACGGGGAGAGTGACTAAAATGTTTAATATTATACACCGGGAGAGTGACTAAAATGTTTAATATTATACACCGGGAGAGTGACTAAACTGTGTAAATTATACACCGGGAGAGTGACTAAAATGTTTAATATTATACACCGGGAGAGTCAGTGAAATGTTTAATATTATACACCGGGAGAGTCAGTGAAATGTTTAATATTATACACCGGGAGAGTCAGTGAAATGTTTAATATTATACACCGGGAGAGTCACTGAAATGTTTAATATTTTCCACCGGGAGAGTCAGTGAAATGTTTAATATTATACACCGGGAGAGTCACTAAAATGTTTAATATTATACCCCGGGAGAGTCACTAAAATGTTTAATATTATACACCGGGAGAGTCACTAAAACGTTTAATATTATACATCGGGAGAGTCAATAAAAGGTTTAATATTATACACTGGGAGAGTCACTGAAATGTTTAATATTACACACCGGGAGAGTCAGTGAAATGTTTAATATTATACACCGGGAGAGTCACTTAAACGTTTAATATTACACACCGGGAGAGTCACTGAAATGTTTAATATTACACACCGGGAGAGTCAGTGAAATGTTTAATATTATATACCGGGAGGGTCACTGAAATGTTTAATATTATACACCGGGAGAGTGACTAAAATGTTTAATATATACACTGGGAGAGTCAGTGAAATGTTTAATATTATATACCGGGAGGGTCACTGAAATGTTTAATATTATACACCGGGAGAGTCACTAAAATGTTTAATATTATACACGGGGAGAGTCAGTAAAATGTTGAATATTATACACGGGGAGAGTCAGTGAAATGTTTAATATTATACACGGGGAGAGTCACTAAACTGTTTAATATTATACACGGGGAGAGTCAGTAAAATGTTTAATATTATACACGGGGAGAATCACTAAAATGTTTAATATTATACACGGGGAGAGTCAGTGAAATGTTTAATATTGCACACCGGGAGAGTCACTAAAATATTTAATATTATACACCGGGAGAGTCACTAAACTGTTTAATATTATACACGGGGAGAGTGACTTAAATGTTTAATATTATACACCGGGAGAGTGACTAAAATGTTTAATATTATACACGGGGAGAGTCACTAAAATGTTTAATATTACACACCTGGAGAGTCACTAAAATATTTAATATTATACACCGGGAGAGTCACTAAACTGTTTAATATTATACACGGGGAGAGTGACTAAAATGTTTAATATTATACACCGGGAGAGTGACTAAAATGTTTAATATTATACACCGGGAGAGTCACTAAAATGTTTAATATTATACACCGGGAGAGTCAGTGAAATGTTTAATATTATACACCGGGAGAGTCACTAAAATGTTTAATATTATACACCGGGGGAGTCACTAAAATGATTAATATTATATACGGGGAGAGTCAGTGAAATGTTTAATATTATACACCGGGAGAGTCAGTGAAATGTTTAATATTATACACCGGGAGAGTCACTAAAATATTTAATATTATACACCGGGAGAGTCACTAAACTGTTTAATATTATACACGGGGAGAGTGACTAAAATGTTTAATATTATACACCGGGAGAGTGACTAAAATGTTTAATATTATACACCGGGAGAGTCACTAAAATGTTTAATATTATACACCGGGAGAGTCAGTGAAATGTTTAATATTATACACCGGGAGAGTCACTAAAATGTTTAATATTATACACCGGGGGAGTCACTAAAATGATTAATATTATACACCGGGAGAGTCAGTGAAATGTTTAATATTATACACCGGGAGAGTCAGTGAAATGTTTAATATTATACACCGGGAGAGTCAGTGAAATGTTTAATATTATACACCGGGAGAGTCACTAAAATGTTTAATATTATACACCGGGAGAGTCACTAAACTGTTTAATATTATACACAGGGAGAGTCACTAAAATGTTTAATATTATACACCGGGAGAGTGACTAAACTGTTTAATATTATACACGGGGAGAGTGACTAAAATGTTTAATATTATACACCGGGAGAGTGACTAAAATGTTTAATATTATACACCGGGAGAGTCACTAAAATGTTTAATATTATACACCGGGAGAGTGACTAAACTGTGTAAATTATACACCGGGAGAGTGACTAAAATGTTTAATATTATACACCGGGAGAGTCAGTGAAATGTTTAATATTATACACCGGGAGAGTCACTGAAATGTTTAATATTTTCCACCGGGAGAGTCAGTGAAATGTTTAATATTATACACCGGGAGAGTCACTAAAATGTTTAATATTATACCCCGGGAGAGTCACTAAAATGTTTAATATTATACACCGGGAGAGTCAGTGAAATGTTTAATATTATACACCGGGAGAGTCACTAAAATGTTTAATATTATACATCGGGAGAGTCACTAAAACGTTTAATATTATACATCGGGAGAGTCACTAAAACGTTTAATATTATACACCGGGAGAGTCACTGAAATGTTTAATATTACACACCGGGAGAGTCAGTGAAACGTTTAATAATATATACCGGGAGGGTCACTGAAATGTTTAATATTATACACCGGGAGAGTGACTAAACTGTTTAATATTATACACCGGGAGAGTGACTAAAATGTTTAATATTATACACCGGGAGAGTCACTAAAATGTTTAATATTATACACGGGGAGCGTCACGAAACTGTTTACTATTATACACCGGGAGAGTGACTAAAATGTTTAGTATTATACACCGGGAGAGTCAGTAAACTGTTTAACATTATACACGGGGAGCGTCCCTAAACTGTTTAATATTATACACCGGGAGAGTCAGTGAGATGTTTAATATTATACACCGGGAGAGTCACTAAACTGTTTAATATTATACACCGGGAAAGTCACTAAAATGTTTAATATTCTCCACCGGGAGAGTCAGTAAAATGTTTAATATTCTCCACCGGGAGAGTCAGTAAAATGTTTAATATTATACACCGGGAGAGTCACTAAAATGTTTAATATTATACACGGGGAGAGTCACTAAAATGTTTAATATTATACACGGGGAGAGTCACTCAACTGTTTAATATTATCCACGGGGAGAGTCAGTAAAATGTTTAATATTATACACGGGGAAAGTCACTCAACTGTTTAATATTATACACGGGGAGAGTCAGTGAAATGTTTAATATTACACACCGGGAGAGTCACTAAAATATTTAATATTATACACTGGGAGAGTCACTAAACCGTTTAATATTATACACCGGGAGAGTCACTAAAATGTTTAATACTATACACGGGGTGAGTCACTAAAATGTTTAATATTATACACGGGGAGAGTCAGTGAAATGCTTAATATTACACACCGGGAGAGTCAGTGAAACGTTTAATATTACACACCGGGAGAGTCACTAAAATATTTAATTTTATGCACGGGGGGAGTCACTAAAATGTTTAATAATATACACCGGGAGAGTCAGTGAAATGTTTAATATTACACACCGGGAGAGTCAATAAAATATTTAATATTATACACGGGGAGATTCACTAAAATGTTTAATATTATACACCGGGAGAGTCAGTGAAATGTTTCATGTTATACACCGTGAGAGTCAGTGAAATGTTTAATATTATACACCGGGAGAGTTAGTAAACTGTTTAATATTATACACCGGGAGAGTCAGTGAAATGTTTAATATTATACACCGGGAGAGTCACTAAAATGTTTAATATTATACACCGGTAGAGTCACTAAAATGTTTAATATTATACACCGGGAGAGTCACTGCAACGTTTAATATTATACACGGGGAGAGTCACTAAAATGTTTAATATTATATACGGGGAGAGTCACTAAACTGTTTAATATTATACACCAGGAGAGTCAGTGAAATGTTTAATATTATACACGGGGAGAGTCACTAAAATGTTTAATATTATACACGGGGAGACTCACTAAACTGTTTAATATTATACACCGGGAGAGTCACTAAAATGTTTAATAATATACACTGGGAGAGTCAGTGAAATGCTTAATATTACACACCGGGAGAGTCAGTGAAACGTTTAATATTACACACCGGGAGAGTCACTAAAATATTTAATATTATACACGGGGGAGTCACTAAAATGTTTAATATTATACACCGGGAGAGTCAGTAAAATGTTTAATATTACACACCGGGAGAGTCAGTGAAATGTTTAATATTATACACCGGGAGAGTCAGTGAAATGTTTAATATTACACACCAGGAGAGTCACTAAAATATTTAATATTATACACGGGGAGAGTCACTAAAATGTTTAATATTATACACCGGGAGAGTCAGTGAAATGTTTAGTATTATACACCGGGAGAGTCTGTGAAATGTTTAATATTATACACCGGGAGAGTCAGTGAAATGTTTAATATTATACACCGGGAGAGTCAGTGAAATGTTCAATATTATACACCGGGAGAGTCACTAAAACGTTTGATATTATACACGGGGAGAGGCACTATAATGTTTGATATTATACACCGGGAGAGTCCCTAAAATGTTTAATATTATACACCGGGAGAGTCACTAAAATGTTTAATATTATACACGGGGAGAGTCACTAAACTGTTTAATATTATACACGGGGAGAGTCAGTAAAATGTTTAATATTATACACGGGGAGAGTCACTAAAATGTTTAATATTATACACGGGGAGAGTCAGTGAAATGTTTAATATTACACACCGGGAGAGTCACTAAAATGTTTAATTTTACACACCGGGAGAGTCAGTGAAATGTTTAATATTATACACCGGGAGAGTCACTAAACTGTTTAATATTATACACGGGGAGAGTCACTAAAATGTTTAATATTATACACCGGGAGAGTCACTAAAATGTTTGATATTATACACGGGGAGAGTCACTAAAATGTTTGATATCATACACCGGGAGAGTCACTAAAATGTTTAATATTATACACGGGGAGAGTCACTCAACTGTTTAATATTATCCACGGGGAGAGTCAGTAAAATGTTTAATATTATACACGGGGAAAGTCACTCAACTGTTTAATATTATACACGGGGAGAGTCAGTGAAATGTTTAATATTACACACCGGGAGAGTCACTAAAATATTTAATATTATACACTGGGAGAGTCACTAAACCGTTTAATATTATACACCGGGAGAGTCACTAAAATGTTTAATACTATACACGGGGTGAGTCACTAAAATGTTTAATATTATACACGGGGAGAGTCAGTGAAATGCTTAATATTACACACCGGGAGAGTCAGTGAAACGTTTAATATTACACACCGGGAGAGTCACTAAAATATTTAATTTTATGCACGGGGGGAGTCACTAAAATGTTTAATAATATACACCGGGAGAGTCAGTGAAATGTTTAATATTACACACCGGGAGAGTCAATAAAATATTTAATATTATACACGGGGAGATTCACTAAAATGTTTAATATTATACACCGGGAGAGTCAGTGAAATGTTTCATGTTATACACCGGGAGAGTCCGTGAAATGTTTAATATTATACACCGGGTGAGTCAGTGAAATGTTCAATATTATACACCGGGAGAGTCACTAAAATGTTTGATATTATACACCGGGAGAGTCACGGAAATGTTTGATATTATACACGGGAGAGTCACTAAAATGTTTAATATTATACACGGGGAGAGTCAGTAAAATGTTTAATATTATACACGGGGAGAGTCATTGAAATGTTTAATATTATACACGGGGAGAGTCACTAAACTGTTTAATATTATACACCGGGAGAGTCACTAAACTGTTTAATATTATACACGGGGAGAGTGACTAAAATGTTTAATATTATACACCGGGAGAGTGACTAAAATGTTTAATATTATACACGGGGAGAGTCACTAAAATGTTTAATATTATACACGGGGAGAGTCAGTGAAATGTTTAATATTACACACCGGGAGAGTCACTAAAATATTTAATATTATACACCGGGAGAGTCACTAAACTGTTTAATATTATACACGGGGAGAGTGACTAAAATGTTTAATATTATACACCGGGAGAGTGACTAAAATGTTTAATATTATACACCGGGAGAGTCACTAAAATGTTTAATATTATTATACACCGGGAGAGTCAGTGAAATGTTTAATATTATACACCGGGAGAGTCAGTGAAATGTTTAATATTATACACCGGGAGAGTCACTAAAATGTTTAATATTATACACCGGGGGAGTCACTAAAATGTTTAATATGATACACCGGGAGAGTCAGTGAAATGTTTAATATTATACACCGGGAGAGTCAGTGAAATGTTTAATATTATACACCGGGAGAGTCACTAAAATGTTTAATATTATACACCGGGAGAGTCACTAAACTGTTTAATATTATGCACCGGGAGAGTCACTGAAATGTTTAATATTATACACCGGGAGAGTCACTAAAATGTTTAATATTATACACCGGGAGAGTGACTAAACTGTTTAATATTATACACGGGGAGAGTGACTAAAATGTTTAATATTATACACCGGGAGAGTGACTAAAATGTTTAATATTATACACCGGGAGAGTCACTAAAATGTTTAATATTATACACCGGGAGAGTCACTAAAATGTTTAATATTATACACGGGAGAGTCAGTGAAATGTTTAATATTATACACCGGGAGAGTCAGTGAAATGTTTAATATTATACACCGGGAGAGTCAGTGAAATGTTTAATATTATATACCGTGATGGTCACTGAAATGTTTAATATTATGCACCGGGAGAGTGACTAAAATGTTTAATATTATACACAGGGAGAGTCAGTGAAATGTTTAATATTATACACCGGGAGGGTCACTGAAATGTTTAATATTATACACCGGGAGAGTGACTAAAATGTTTAATATTATACACCGGGAGAGTCACTAAAATGTTTAATATTATACACGGGGAGAGTCAGTGAAATGTTTAATATTATACACGGGGAGAGTCACTAAAATGTTTAATATTATACACTGCGAGATTCACTACAATGTTTAATATTATACACGAGGAGATTCACTAAACTTTTTAATATTATACACCGGGAGAGTCACTAAACTGTTTAATATTATACACGGGGAGAGTCACTAAAATGTTTAATATTATACACCGGGAGAGTCACTAAAATGTTTAATATTATACACGGGGAGAGTCACTAAAATGTTTAATATTATACACAGCGAGAATCACTAATATGTTTGATATTATACACGGGAAGAGTCAGTGAAATGTTTAATATTATACACCGGGAGAGTCACTAAAATGTTTAATAATACACACCGTGAGAGTCACTAAAATGTTTAATATTATACACCGGGAGAGTCTGTGAAATGTTTAATATTATACACCGGGAGAATCAGTGAAATGTTTAATATTATACACCGGGAGAGTCACGAAAATATTTCATATTATACACGGGGAGAGTCACTAAACTGTTTAATATTATACACCGGGAGAGTCACTAAAATGTTTAATATTATACACCGGGAGAGTCACTAAAATGTTTAATTTTATACACCGGGAGAGTCAGTGAAATTTTAATATTATACACCGGGAGAGTCACTAAAATGTTTAATATTATACACCGGGAGAGTCAGTGAAATGTTTAATACTGTACACAGGGAGAGTCACTAAAATGTTTAATATTATACACCGGGAGAGTCACTAAAATGTTTAATATTATACACGGGGAGAGTCAGTGAAATGTTTAATATTATACACCGGGAGAGTCACTAAAATATTTAATATTATTCACGGGGGAGAGTCAGTAAAATGTTTAATTTTATACACCGGGAGAGTCAGTGAAATTTTAATATTATACACCGGGAGAGTCACTAAAATGTTTAATATTATACACCGGGAGAGTCAGTGAAATGTTTAATACTGTACACAGGGAGAGTCACTAAAATGTTTAATATTATACACCGGGAGAGTCACTAAAATGTTTAATATTATACACGGGGAGAGTCAGTGAAATGTTTAATATTATACACCGGGAGAGTCACTAAAATATTTAATATTATTCACGGGGGAGAGTCAGTAAAATGTTTAATATTATACACGGGGAGAGTCAGTGAAATGTTTAATGTTATACATGGGGAGAGTCACTAAAATATTTAATATTATACTCCGGGAAAGTCACTAAAATGTTTAATATTATACATGTGGAGAGTCAGTGAAATGTTTAATATTATACACCGGGAGTGTCACTAAAATGTTTAATATTATACACCGGGAGAGTCAGTGAAATGTTTAATATTATATACGGGGAGAGTCAGTGAAATGTTTAATATTATACTCCGGGAGAGTCAGTGAAATGTTTAATATTATACACCGGGAGAGTCACTCAAATATTTAATATTATACTCCGGGAGAGTCACTAAAATATTTAATATTATACTCCGGCAAAGTCTCTAAAATGTTTAATAATATACACCGGGAGGGTCACTAAAATGTTTAATATTATACCCGGGGAGAGTCAGTGAAATGTTTAATATTATACACTGGGACAGTCACTAAAACGTTTAATATTATACACCGGCACTGGTTAGTATTGGGCCCGGGACGGGGTTAATGCATTGTTTGATATCGGCATTCTGATATAGTTACCTGCCTGTAACCTCGCACTAAGTCTAACTTGGTGTACCGGGAGAGGGGTTGGTGCCTGTTTAGTCTGGTGTACGGGGAGAGGGGCTGGCGCCTGTTTAATGTCATGGTGAAGAGGGTGGAAAAGCCCATCAGGCAGGACCTGAGAGCAGGAGATTTGACCTTTTGGTAGTTCAGTTCCATCTTTCAGTTTCTGTGTGCTGTTTGTCCATTCTCCCCATGCCTGCGTGGGTTTCCTCCCACAGGTCAAGGATTGGCTGATTGGGTAGATTGACCATGCTCCGTTGTCCCGTAGTGACATGGGATGTGCTGGTTCAGTCACAGGCAATGCTGGGTTCCGCAGGTTCATCGGGGGTCTGTTTTTGTGGGAACAGATGCTGTTAGAGTGCTGGTGTGGACCTGATGAGCACAATTGCCTCTTTCTGAACTGTTGGGAATCTAATCTGAACGTAATCCCAACAAGTCCACTCCGTCCCTCCAAAGAGTAACCTGCCGAGACCCTATATTTACCCCTGGCCAATGCACTTAACCACACATCCCTGAGCACTACGGAGAATTTAGCATGGCCAATCTACCCTTAACCTGCACATCTTTGGACTGTGGGAGGAAACCGTAGCAAACCCATGCACACACAGGGAGAATGTGCAAACTCCACACACAGTTGCCTGAGGCTGGAACCAAACCCGGGTCCCTGGTGCCTGAGGCAGCAGTGCTAGCCACTGAGCCACCGTGCCACCCCATTGAGAATAACTCAACGGTGTGATATCCGAGAGTAACTCAACTCTATAAAACCATCAAGTAGCCCAACTGCAGTACGTAAAATAGAGTAATTAAACTGTCGTATGACAGAGAGAATATTTAAATTGGATGTTCAAGTAGGAGTAATTAAACTGTAAAATGTGTTAGAAAGGGAGTGACTAAATTATACCGTAGAGTCCAGAATGGGGAGCGTCTGCCCCGTGCCGTGTGACCTGGAGGGGAGAGTAACCCAGTATAGAATGATCTGTATAATCTGTAGGATGTGAGTAACGTACACTGTAGAGAATAATGGGTAACAGTAATGTGTCATTACCCTGAGATTTACATCACTATATTTCAATTCACCAAAAATGTGTTCGTCATCAGTTTAAAAATCCTGTGTGCAGAGTAATGCATGTATGTTAAGAATATAAGCAGGATAAAATATATAATGTTAATATTGAATGTCTGGAGAGAATAATGAATGTATATTTAGTATATTCCAAAAGCAACTGATATAAACGTATGGACAGTAATTCATAGCAAAATGTAGAGCAATTTGGCATTATATAGAGGGACTGATTAATGCAAAATAATAGAGGAATATTAAAAAGTATAAATTTTCATAACAGTGAATATAATATAGTGTGTGTGAGAAATATAAAATAATGAGTCATTAATGTAAATAGTGTAATTATAAAGAGAGCTTAGTTGAATCCTATCGGAATGGGGTGGGAGGGGGGTCGCGAGAGAGAGAGTTGTTGATATACCGACAAGGTAAGTAAGAGTAATCCCACGGTTCCAAGTAGAGAGAGGGGATCGAAAGAAGGAGGGAGTGGGATTGGGAATTGAGAGGTAGGGAGCAGCTCGTTTTCCAGGCCAGGGAATGCGATGTTGGCAGGACTGAGGAGTCTGGGGAATTGGCAATTGGCTGGTGAAGAGTGAGGGAGTGGGTGTCCTGAGACAGGACTGTGGAGAGAAGGGACACTTGAGAGGGGAATGAGAAGGATTGAAAGAGTGGGAAAGGAGAGGGCTGGGAGTGCGCAGTCAGTCAGGGTTGGGCCAGGGAAAAAGGGAGATGGCAGAGATACCCCTGGGTGAGGGTGATGCAAGGATAGTTAGCTTGGTGGGATGGGGTGCTGGACAGGGTAAATGGGGGTGTGGGAGATGGCAGAGAAAAGGAGAGCAGAAGCTAGAGACTAAGGTGGGGGTCAGGAAGAGAATATGAGCAGAGATGACAAGTTAGAAACATGGGAGTGGGTCATTTGGCCCCTCAAGCCTATACCAACGTTCAGTGAGATCATGGCTCATCTGTTGTTTAACACCCTATCTACCAGCCTCTGGCCCACATGCCTTAATGCTTTTGCTTAAGAAAAATGTGTCTGTCTCACATTGAAAATTAACTGATCTCGGATTCCAAACATCTCCCACTCTGTGTGTGTGTCAAAGTGCTGCCTAACATCTCTGGCCCTAATTCTTGGACTCTGCTCAATCAGTCCAGAATCTCTGAACCATTTGTGTAAGCCTACGCAAACTCCCTCCAATGCTAATCTAACCTTCCTTCAGGGTACTGCCCAGATCTGCTCCCGCTGCTCCAAATAGGGTTGAACCAGCATTTTACAGAACAGCAACATAACATCCTTACACTCCAGGCCTCTAGATTTGAGGACCAGCATTCCATGAGATTTCTTGATTATTTTCTGTATCTGTTCTTGGCATTTTAAAGGTTAACGCATCTGAGCAACCCTCCCCCTGCCAAGTCTCCTTCGGGGAGTGTGGGTGAGGCAGGAGTGCTGAAGTGGGAGAGAGTGTATGGGGACTCTGAGAGTGAGGGATGGGTGAGGGGAGGTTGTGGCATAGAGGAGAGGTGAAAGAGAGACCGGGGGACAGGAGATGGGAGCCAGGAGGAGAGGGGAGTGGAAGGAAAGGGAGCATGTGTGACTCAACCCATTGATCTGACAGTGTCTGTCCCTTCCAGGTGATGCCACCCTTGTAGCACCCTCTCTGCGAGGGCGAGAGAGGTGACCGGGAGAACGATGGAGACGCAGAGCAGTGCACCGATGGAGCACCAGTACATGTGCTCCGAGTGTGGTCAGCTGTACAACACCCTGGAGGAGGTGCTGCTGCACCAGCAAACTCACGTCGGGCTGCACGTGTATGTGTGCCCCGAGATAGCCGACTCCGAGATGAAGGAGCTGGGCCTGGCCCACCCCGGTGGCAGTGCCGAGAGCCGGTTCCAGTGCCTGGAGTGCGGGCAGCTGCTGAGCAGTCCGGATGAGCTGCTGCAACACCAGGGACTGCACGCCAAGGAGGGCCTGGTCTGCGGCAAGCTGGAGATTGGCAGCTTTAGCCTGACAGAGGACAGCCATCATTACGAATGCTCAGAATGCAAGCAGGTCGGTGGGAGGAACCCCCCCCCCCCCCAACAAGTTGGGCAGAGAGAACCTGCCATTTCAAACCCACTCGAGAAGCCTGCCCATTCCCTGTGACACTCGGCTCTCACCTACTTATGTCTCCTGGCCCCACTGTGAATAATCCCTGTGTGTGCTCCCCAGCTCTGTTTCCCCAGCCACCATGCTGCTCATGTCTCTCCCCTGACTCCCACCTTCAGTGTTAATACCACTCTTTCCTATCGACTGCCGCTTCTGATGAAGAGCCGTTGAGTCGTGCAGCGCGGAAACAGATCCTTTGGTCCAACCAGTTCTTGCTGACAGTAATTCCAAATTAAAATACCCTCACCTGCCTGCACTTCTCCCATTTCCCTCCAAACCTTTCTGGTTCGTATCCTTATCCAAATGTCTTTTGAATGTTGTAACTGTACCCACATCCTCCACTTCCTCTGGCAGTTCATTCCATATATTGTGTTTAAAACAAAAACAAAAAATTTGCTCCTGGTGTCCTTTCTAAATCTTCCTCCTCTTGCCTTTCTTTTTAAAAAAAAATCCTTAGTTTTTAAACTTTTTCCACCTTTGGGGAAAAAACTGTCATCACTCCCTTTATCCATGTCATAGAGTCATGGAGATGTGCAGCATGGAAACAGACCCTTCGGTCCAACCCGTCCAGGCCGACCAGATATCCCAACCCAATCCAGTCCCACCGGCCCATATCCCTCCAAACCCATGCCCCTCATGATTTTATAAGCCTCTGTAAGTCATCCCTCAACCTCCTTTGATCCAGTGGGACAAAGTCACAGACTATCCGGCCTCTCCTATAACTCGAACCCTCCATTCCCAGCAACACCCTGGTAAATCTTTCCTGAACTATCTCCAGTTTAATAATATCCTTCCTTTAACAGTCACCAGACTTGAAACATTAACTCGGCCTTTCCCTGCCAGACGTGCTGAGTTCCACCAGCAATTTCTGTTTTGGTATTCCGTACTTTATTTCAGGCTTCCTTTGAGTGCCTGGGATACAATTCCATCATCTTGGTGATGTATCCACCTTCAAAACTGGTCAGCCCGTCCACTACTTCCCATCCCAATCTGCTTATTTTACCCCAGGGTTCAGTTGTTCCCTGTCTTGAAGTGGAATGTCTGCATTATCCCCCTCATTTGTGAAAACGGAGACACCGTACTCATTAATAAACCTTGACCAAATATTCTGCATCTGTACATAAGTTACCCCGTATAACTCTGATAAGCACAACTCTTTCTTTAGGCATCCCCTTGCTCATAGTATTCAGATAAAAGATTTCTGAATTTTCCTTTATATTACCATCCAATCCTTTTCTGTCTCTTTCTTGGCTGATTTCCCTTTAATCCAAAACCTAATCTTCGGATGCAATTATCGCTGTAGGCGTTTTTATTCCTACTTTCTCTGCGCTTCTGGATAACCAGGGATTTGAGATTTGACAGCACCAGCCTTTTTTCTTTGTAGGGACGTGTCTCCATTGAACATGTGGAGTCTTGCTTTTGGGTGATGGTCACTGACTTTCCTTTAAGTGGCTGTATCCAGTTCCCCCTGGTCAGATCCCCCCCTCAGCTTCATAGAAGTTATCCCTCGTCTTTACTCCTTCATTGACTGCACAACTCTCACCCACCAGTACTGTCGGTACATCGTACAATTCCTAGAGTGTGCAAGCAGGCTATTTGGTCCATCAAGACCACACTAAATCCCGAACAGCATCCCGACCATATCCCTGCAGCCCTGCATCTCCCGGCTCACCTCTGAACAATGGAGCATTTTCCCGTGATCAGTCTGCCCTTGCCTGCACATTTGTCCCACTTCATTTCTAAAACTAAATCATGAATTGTATCCCCGTCAACTTGACTGATGTGCTAATTAAAAGGAAAGTTGTCTTGAAATCAGTTGAAGGATGTTGTTCCCACTGTGCCTTTTATACTTTGTTATGTTATGAAGGTGAAGCCTCCGTCACCCTGCGTGCCGCCTGGGATACAGCACTGGTGAGGATGGGTCTGGCAGTGTGTAACACTGGGCTGTGGCACTTGGGGAGGGTGGGGGGGAGCAGGTCTGGCCAGAGTGTGACCCTGGGCTGTGGGTCTGGCTGGGTCGTGACCCTGGGCTGGAGGCCTGGCCGGGGCGTGAGCCTGGGCCGGGCTGGGGCTGGTCTGACAGTGTTACTTGGCCTGGTTGTGAATTTGGATGTTACCGTTGTTCAGTGCTGACTGTGAGTGCGTGTGGGTGTGGGTGTTCGGGCTGCTGCACAGCACAGTATAAAGGCAGGCAGGTCGTTCACACCCACTGTGTCTCTCTTGCCCCACAGATCTTCACCCGCACCGAGGAAGCGGTGTCCCACCAGCAGCAGCATGCCAAAGAGTATCTGGGCAGTGCCGACTACGTGGAGTTTGCCGTTCATAACTGTGAGAGCTTGCACCAGATGCTGATCGGTGAACAGTTCCAGCAGTGTTCGGAGTGTGGCCAGCTCCTCAGCACCATGGAGCAGTTCCTGCAGCACCAGGGACTCCACACTAAAGCTGCTCCCACCGAGAATACTGAAGATGCCGAAGCTGTGAGCGAAGGAGAGTGCGCCGGGCTGGACAGTGTGGCACGGTACATGTGTGGGGATTGCAATGCTGACTTCCCGAGCCCCCATTTGCTGCTAGCACATCAGACCACCCACGGCAAGGAGTGCCCCATGCACGGCCTGGCACGGGACACTGGATCCTCAGACTGCTGCCAGGGCTGGCAGGAAGGTTCAGGATCTGGGCCTGAGCAGCCGGCTTCCTCGCCCAGAGCCCAGGAAGGGGCCTGGGAGCCGGGCACAGGCGACAGCGCCAACCACTGCCCACGTAGTGCCAGCCCAGCTCCCCAGAGCCTGAATATAAACCACAACGCCCAGGGCACAGCAGATCTGCCAGGCACCCTCGGAGGGGTGGGGACCTCCGGGCTGGTACAGGGAGTTGTGGGGAGCGCAGCAATGGAAATAGTGGCTGTGGCGAACTCTGGATTGGCATCAGGGACAGTGGAGGGCATGGAACTGGTGCAGGGGACTGTGGGTGGGACTGGTGTGGTACCGGCGGCTGTGGAGGGCCCAGGATTGGTGTCAGGTGGTGTGGGTGTCTCTGGTGCGGTGCCGGGAGAAGTGAGGGATCATTGCTACCAGAATGCAACCACCCTGGCAGCTCGCGAAGAGACACAGACTGCCTACAATGAGCCATATTCTCGGCTCCTGGAGGCCGCTCGACTACAGACGGTCTCTGAGGTGCCGGCCCAGCCTCCTGGTGAAGCCGAGGGCACTCCTGCGGCCGCTCCCAGCAAGGTCCAGCCGCTGGACTGTGCCGAGTGCGGCAAGGTGTTCACCACCGCACGTCGGCTCCTGCAGCACCAGAAGACTCACCTGAGCCGCGCTCACGACTGCCCGGACTGCAAGCGGAGCTTCAAGAAGGCCTCGTCGCTGGAGCAGCACCTCCGTAGCCATAAGGGCGAGGTGTTGTACCTGTGCACCGACTGCGGCAAGGGCTTCAGCACCGAGGCTGCGCTGGTGCAGCACCGGCGGCTGCATACCGATGACCCACTGCACCGCTGCGGCGAGTGTGGCAAGGCCTTCAACAACATGACCAAGTTCCTCTATCACCGGCGCACTCACACCGCCACTGCTGCAGCTCCCGGGAAAACCGCCAGTGGCCCGGCCAAGAAGGAGGGTGAGAGGAAGGAGCTGGCAGCTGCCAGTGGCCTGGAGCCGACCGTCCCGGCGCAGGAGGAGCCCGGAGCCACGCCTGCAGCCCCCGGGGCGCGTCCCAGCACCGTGTTGGTCTATGAGTGCGGCCTGTGCGGCAAGGAGTTTGGCAAGCAGTCTCAGCTCCTGCGGCACCGGCGCCTGCACAACTGCGAGCGGCGCCACAAGTGCCAGGTCTGCGGCAAGGCATTCCGCAAGCCGGTGCACGTCAAGAATCACATGCGCACCCACACGGGCGAGCGGCCTTTCCAGTGCGCCGAGTGTGGCAAGACCTTTACCACACTGGCCAACCTGATGCGGCACCACCAGACCCACACCGGCGAGCGGCCCTACAAGTGCGAGTTCTGCGGCAGGGCCTTCGCCCAGTCGTCCAACCTCCAGCAGCACCGTCGCATCCACACCGGCGACCTGCCCTTCAAGTGCCCCGACTGCCCCAAGGCCTTTGCCCGTGCCTCCAAGCTCCTGCTGCACCGGTACTGCCACACCGGCGAGCTGCCCTACACCTGCTCGGACTGCGGCAAAGGCTTCACCCGGCAGCGGCGGCTGGAGCTGCACCGTCTGCTGCACACCGGTGAGGTGCCCCACCGGTGTCCAGACTGCGGCCGCCAGTTTGCCGACGGCTCCAAGCTGGAGGAGCACCGCTGCTCCGGCCGCTGCGCCGACTCCCACGACTGCAAAAGCTGCGGCAAGCGGTACCACTCGCTGGGCAGCCTGCAGCTCCACGAGCGGAGCCACACCGGAGAGCGGCCCTATGGCTGCCGCCAGTGCGGCAAGACCTTCACCAGTGCCGGCAGCCTGTCCCTGCATGAGCGGCGGCACACCGGCGAGCGGCCCCACCCCTGCCACGAGTGTGGCAAGCGCTTTGGCTCCTCCTCCAGCCTCCTGCTGCACCGCCGCATCCACACCGGCGAGCGGCCCTTCAAGTGCGGCGACTGCGGCAAGGCCTTCAAGCAGTCCAACCACCTCCGGGAGCACCGGCGCACCCACACTGGCGAGCGGCCCTACAAGTGCGAGATCTGCGGCAAGGGCTTTGTGCAGTCCATGCACCTGCTGGACCACCGTCGGATCCACACCGGCGAGCGGCCGCACCCCTGCGGCAAGTGCGGCAAGAGTTTCAAGACCCCTTCCAACTTGCGCAGCCACCGCCGCACCCACACCGAGCCCCACATTGTCTGCACTGAGTACGGTGAGGCCTTCGCCATCATTGAGTCCAGTGAGGCCATCCCCACCACCATTGTGGAGACCATTGAGATTTACCAGGCCACCCTGGACGACAGCATCCAGGTGGATGGCTTTGTATGAAAGGCAGTTTACCGTCACTCCGTGGCCTCTGCTCCTGTTACCAGGGCCCTGAGCACCGAACACAAACACTGAATGTATGCGCAGCGCCTGCGAGGCAGGCAGGGTGGCTGCCTTCACCGTTGTACATTTCCCCAAGGTTTACCAGGCAACGTGATTTTGAAGAGTTTATTTTCTTTCCTCCCAAACCCTCGTTCCTCCCCTTCCTGCTGTTTATTCGTCCGAGCCTCGCTCCCGGGCGGTGATGGTGACTGGGATCCAGTTTAATTTTCCTGTTGTGTGAGAAATACAGAAGTTGTTCCTCAAACTCGCCTCTTGGTCTTGTCATTTCACGGCATGTTTCCCAGAGCTCGTCTCCTCCCCAACCCCCTCCCGTCCCCAACCAACCAACCTGTCTGTTGTCGTCTACTAGACACGTGACACACCTGAACTCCAAGGTGAGGGAGAAGGTGGTAGGTCATGTGGGGAGTGATGGACGGGTCCAGAGGGTGGTGCCAAGTTGGAGGCTTGGGACTGGCATAATGTGTGGGGTGGGGCGGGCGGGCGGGGAAATGAGGAAGCTGTTGAAATCCGCATTTATCCCGTGTTTTTGCAGGGTCCCAAGAATATGAGGCGTTCTTTCTCCAGGAGTTGGGTGTAAACAGTTTGACAGTGGAGGTGGCCCAGGATCTGCATGTCCTTGACGTAGTGGGAGGGGAAGTTGGTGTTCAGCCACAGGGTGATAGGTGCTTGTATCCCAGAGATATTCCCTGAACGATCCACACGAAGATGTCCTGTCTCCCCGATGTCGAGGAGACCACACTGGGTGCAACGGATGCAGTTGATGACATTGGTGGAGGTACAGGTACATTTCTAACGAATGTGTTTTTCTGTTTGGAAGTGGCAGAGGATGATGCGTTTTTTGTTCAGTTTCAAATTCACCTGGACGCACCTTCTGCCTCCTTCTCAAATTCACCTGGACCATTTCAGAATCCTCCCTCCCCTTCCTGGCCCCCTCCATCACCGTCTCTGGCGATTGACTAACCACAGACGTATATACTACAAGCCCACCGACTCCCACAGCTGCCTAGACTATACCACCTGTAAAAACACTATCCCTTATTGCCAATTCCTCCGCCTCCTCAGCATCTGTTCTCAGGATGATCAATTCCACCTCAAAGTCCCAGATGGCCTCCACTCCATCCACTACTGCCCTTGAACCCCACCCTTCCCAATACAACAAGGACAGAACCCCAGCCCAGTCCTCACCTTCCACCCTGGAGAAAGTGAGGACTGCAGATGCTGAAGAACCTCATTCCTGAAGAAGGGCCTGTGCCCGAACCGTCGATTCTCCTGCTCCTCGGATGCTGCCTGGCCTGCTGTTTTTCCAGCAACACAATTTTCAACTCCCCTTCCATCCCACCGACCTCTTGCATACAACGCATCGTCCTTTACCACTTCTGCCACCTTCAAATGGACCCTACCACCAGAGAGAGATTTCCCTCCACACCCCATCAGTGTTCCGGAAAGACCAGTCCCTCCGTGATTCCCTGGTCAGGGGCGCACCCCCCCCACCAGCCCACACCCCACTCCTGGCACCTTCCCCTGCCACCACAGGAAGAGCAAAACCTGCGCCCACACCACTCCCCTCACCTCTGACCAAGGTCCCAATGGATCCTTCCACCTCCATCAGAAATTTACCTGTACCGCTACCAATGTCATCTACTGTGTGGTGGTCTCTACATGGGATGCCTTCTTGTGAATCGTTTCAGAGAACATCTCTGGGACTCCTGCACCCACCACCCTGCAGCTGAACACTTCAACTTCCCCCTCCCACTACGTCAAGGCCGTGCAGGTCCTGGGCCACCTCCATGGCCAAACCATTACCACCCGACTCCTGGAGGAGGAATGCCTCACATTCTGACTTGGGACCCTGCAGGATAAATGTGGATTTCCACAGCTTCCTCATTTCCCCATCCCCACACATTACCCCAGTCCCGAGCCTCCAACTCAGCACCATCCTCCTGCCCCGTCCGTCACTTCCCCCCTCTGACTTATCACCTCCTCTCTTACCTTCATCCACCTATCGCTTTCCCAGCTAAGTTACCCCCAGCCCTGACCCACAAGCCTCATTCCTCATGAAGGAATCCTGCCTGTAAGGATAGAGTCTCCTGCTCCTCGGATGCTGCCTGTCCTGCAGTGCGCACTCATTTTGAAGGGAGGACAAATTAGAGAAACACAGGTAGCAGGTAAACAGGAAGGGTTAATGGAATTTGGCCCTTTATTTCAGGGGGGCTTGGAGGATAAGCGTAGGGAAATATTGGCGTCACACTACCATGGAAGCTGTGGAAAGATTGCAGAGCTCACCAGGATGTTGCCTGGTCTCAGGGGCATTGTCTGTGGGGAAGGGTTACAAAGGATGGGATTGCTTTTGGCTGAGAGGAGACCTGACAAACATCTATAAAATTGAGAGGCATAGATGGGGTGGATAATTAGAGGCTTTTTCCCAGGGGGGAAGTTTCAATTACGAGGGAGCACAGGTTCCTGGTGGTGGAGGGGGTGGGAGGGAGGTTTAAGGGAGATGTGTGAGGGCAGTTTTTCATACACAGGGTGGTAGGAGGCACATTGGTGACATTTAAAAGGCATCTGGAGTGTTAGGGGAATAGGGAGGGAATAGAGGGATATGGGCTGAATAAGGGCCGAAGGATTGTTTTTTAGTTTAGTTAGGGCATGATAATCGCCACAGGCTTGGAGGGCTGAAAGGCCTGTTCATGTGCTTTACTGTTTGTTCTTTGAAGTCCTGATGCTGGGGAGACCACGTTGGGACTACTGTTAGCAGTTTTGGTCCCTTCATTTTAAAATAAGTCATCGGAGAAGGTTACCTCAGGTGACCCCTGGGATCTAAATTATCTACGATAGATTGCTCCTTGTGGGTCAGTCTACAGCAGAGCAATGGTGGGTAACTTCAAAACCTAGCTGTGAAGATAACAGGCCCAACGTGTACCCTTCAGGAGGTAACATTGGAGCAATAAGTTCCAAGAACCCTGGATGTTTAGGACAATTCAGGACTGGATAGAGATGAGGAGTTGCAAGCAAACCTACATCCAGAACGAACCAGACTCCGATCTCCTATTCACCCCTACCACCCTTAAGACACAGAAGCACATTTACTGCCTTCCAGTCCTCTGTCACATTTGTGTCAGAGTCTCTGCAATTTCCTCCCTCACCTCCCACAGCAACCTGGGTTGCAATTCATCTGGGCCAGGGGGTTTGTCCATTTATAAGCTAGATGATGCCTCCAACACCACCCCCCCCCCCCCCATTTCTAACTGAGCCAAGTTCCTCTCAGTCCCTTTTCCTGAATTCCATACCTATGTTCTCCTTTTCCAGAGGGAAATTCAAGATCATATAACACCCTTCCATTACCCTGCAGCCTCACCCCAGGTTGCCCCCTTGGTACCTCATGGGCCCCAATCTTTGCTCAGTTATACCTCTGCCGTTTGATTCAGAGGTATGTTAGAATTCTCCCTAATGCTGTTTGCAAATCCTTTTCCACACCATCTTTTTGCTCCTCTAATTGCTTTAAGGCCCGTTCAGCGTTCACCCCCTTGCAATTAAAAGCCCAACTCATCTCTATCCAGTCCTGAATTGTCCTTTGAATTGCTCTGCTGTAGACTGACCCACAAGGAGCAATCTATCGTAGATAATTTAGATCCCAGGGGTCACCCAAGGGAACCTTCTCCGAACTGCAAAGCTCGTTTTCAGATGTTTCATCACCCTACTCGGTAACATCTTCAGTGAACCTTCGGATGAAAATGAACCTTCCAGCTCAGTGAGCAAACCTACATCCAGAATCTCTACCTGAGCTACAAATCTTCTCAACACTCGCTAATCCGCAGTCTCCTGTCAATGGTAGGGAAACGATTGGAGAAAATTCTGAAGGAGTGAATTCATATCCACTTGGAATGGGATAGGTTACTTACAGGTAGTCAGTTAGGCTTTGTCAGGGAGAGTTCGTGCCTTACAAATTTATGGTTCTTTGAGAACGTGATAAGGTGTGGATGAGGGAAGTTCAGTTGATGTAGTTTATCTGGGTTTCAGCAAAGCCTCTGCCAAGCTCCCCCCACGTGAAAGACTGATCGAGAAGGTGAAAGCACATGGAATTGAGGGAAACTTAGCGAGGTAAATCAGAAACTGGTGTAATAATAGGACTGGGTCATAGGGTCATGGGAGAAGGCTGTGCAAGTGACTTGAAGCCAGGGTCCAGTGGTGTGCCGCAAGAATCCGTACTGGGGTTCTCAGTATGGATAGAGATGGGGGAAGTGTTCAGCACATTTACAGCTGACACCTCGATTGGTAGTGTTAATAGTGAAGGAGATGGTTATAGGTAACAGGAAGATCTAGATGGGTTAGGCAAGACCGGTGGCACTGATAAACATGAGGTGATGCACTTCAGAAGAAACAACTAGATGAGGGAGTATTTAATGAATGGGAGGACACTGGGCAGCTTAGAGTAACAGAGGGATCTTGGGGTAATTACTCATAGATCCCTGAAGTTGGCAGAACATGTGAATAGGATAGTTGAGGCAAATGGGACACTTTACGCTACAACTGATGGGAGTATAGACCAATGAAGTAGTGCTGGGAGTGTCTGGAGCATTGGTCAGGCAACAGCTGGAGCACTGTGAAGTTTTGGTCACCTCTACAGAAAGGATGTGACAACACTGGAGGGCAGACAGAGGAAGTTCACCAGGATGTTACCTGGGATGGAGGAATTGAGCTCTAAGGAGAGGCTAGATAGGCTTGGATTATTTAGAGTAGGGAATACTGAGGGGAGACATCATTGAGGTGTGTAAGATTATGGAGGGTGAATAGAGAGCAGCTGTCCTCCTTGGTTGAGGGGTCAACTACAAGGGGCATCATTATAGGATAAAGGGCAGTAAATTCAGAGGGGATTGAAGGGGGCGGTGGGAACGATTTCACTCATTGTGTGGTGGGAATCTGGAACACACTGCCTAGGAAGGTAGTTGAGGCCAGACACATACAACCTCTAAAACATATTTGGATAGACACCTCAAATATCATAGCATTCAAGGGATTGGGATTACAACACAGTGCAGCCCCTTCAGCTGACCTGTGAAACCAATCTGAAGCCCATCTAACCTACACTATTCCATTACCATCCATGTATTTATCCAATGACCATTTGGGTAATTATTTCCTCTGACAGTTTATTCCACAAACTTTAGACACAGTTTGGGTAAAGTGCCCTTTAGTCCCAAGGGTCATAGCCAATCTGTTGAAATTATTCAACATTTTAAAACTTTTCTGTGGTAGTGAATTCTGTTGGCTCACCACTGTCTGGGTCAAGTCATTTTTCTTCATCTCAGTCCTCAATGTGTATCCTTCAGCTGTGACCCCCTGGATCTGGACTCTTCCTTTAATGGGAACATCCTACCTGAATGTCCCCTCGTTCTCCTGAATGCCAGACCTAACTGATACATCCTTCAGTCCTGACATCCCAGGAATCAGTTTGGTAAATCTTTGCACTCACTCCATTGCCAGATTATCCTTCCCCAGATAAAGGACCGAAAGTGCACACTACTCCTGTGGTCTCAGCAAGGACCCTTGTAAAGTTGCACTAAGATCTCTGTGCTCCACATTCAAATCCTCTCACAATGAAAGCCAAGATACAATTTGTCATCCTCACTGCCTGCTGCACTTTATACTTGCCTTTCTTTCTCATTACACAATGCCCTGTCTAGGATAGCCAGTTCATTAGTTGGTTCGTTGATGTCGTGATCCAGACAATCACCCTGTATACACTCCAAGAGTTATTTTTTTCTGTGGTGGTGTTACTTATTTGTTTTGCCCAAACTAAACACATTAAAGTTGCCAAGAATTATAACTGCGCCTTTTTATTGCTTGTGTCTAATTTCCAGTTGACTACCTCCCTCTATATTACCATCACAGTTTGGGAGCTCTTTATCCAGCCCCCACCAATGCCCTCTTTGTTTCTCAGCACTACCCGTACAGATTCCACATCATCGGAGCTAATATGCTTCCTCACTATTGCATTAATTTCTTCTTTAACCAGCAATGCTACTCCATCACCTTGTCCTTTTTGTCCATCCTTCCTGAATTTTGATTAATCCCTGGATATTCAGTTCCCATCGCTAATCACACTGCAATGATGTCTCTGTGATCCCATCTGTCAATCTCTTGATTATTTCACCTATCATTTTTTGATCCTTCTGACAGTCCTTAATCCACCTTTCTCTGACTGTTGACACAACTTTGCCATCCTTCTCTCATTTTAGTTCCCCAATCACACTAGCAGCCCTGGTCCTGCCTAGATGTAACCTGTCCACTGTACTCATCCCACCACCCCCAGAGCCAGTCCCAATGTCCAGGAATATGAAACCCTCTGTCTCAGTCTGAGCACGAGCTCCCAGCAGCTTTCCACAAGGCAAATAGAGTTGGCAATAAGCCTGGCTGCCTCTACCTCCTGATGTCTGCCTCATGTGGTTGCAGATTGCATCAAAGAAAAGTCCCTGCTTGTCATAGATATATAGGGAAGCCTGCAACCTGATCTCAAAATGGCTTCATCAACCCTCTTTCTCTGTGGCAATGGGAAACATTACTGTTTCTAATTGGATCCAAAACTAATTATACATTCTCTATCCCAACTCCGTTTCATTTTGGGCTACTATTTCTGTTTCCAACTCAAAACTTTTCTGGCATTTTGAGAGAGACTGAATTTACTCATGGTTCATTCAGATGGCTGGCTGAAATGATCTCTAACAAAAGAAGTGACCCACTTTCCAGCCACATATTCATCATACGTACCCTGATATTTCTACTGTTGACTAGCACATAGCACTGGTAATAATCCAGGGATAACCACATTTGAGGCCCGACAATTTAACAGAGTCCCTAAATCCTCATGCTCTGCTTTTAGGACCTGAGTATATGCTGTATTTATGCCTCTCATCAGCTTGTGCTATCAAGTTGCCTCTCATTCTTCTGCGCTCCAATGAGAAACGCCCTAGCTCCCTCAACTTTTCTTCATAAGACATGCCGTCCAGTCCTCGTAATTCTCCTCTGCACCATTTCTAAGGCTTCCACATCCTTCATATAATGAGGTGACCAGAATATGCCAAGTGTGATCTCACCAGGGCTCTATAGAGCTGCCGCATAACCTCACAGCTCTTAAACTCAATCTCTCTGCTAATGAAAGCCATCACACCATACACATTCTTAATAACCCTATCAACTTGAGTGGCAACTTTGAGGGATCTATAGACATGGACCCTGAGATCCCTTTGTTCCTCTACATTGCCAAGAATCCTGCCTTTAACCTTGTATTCTGCATTCAAATTCAACCTTCCAAAATGAATCACTTTGCAGTTTTCCAGGCTGAACTCCATCTGCCGATTCTCAGCCCAGCTCTGCATCCTGTCAATGGCCTGTTGCAACCTCCAACAGTCCTCCACGCCATCCACAACTCCACCAACCTTTTGTGTCATTGGCAAACCTACTAATCCACCCTTCCACTTGCTCATCCAAGTCATTTGTAAAGATCACAAAGAGTAGAGGTCCCCGAACCCATCCCACTAAACCCTTCCTATTCATATTCCCATCCAGATGCCTTCTAAATGTTGCAATTGTACTAGCCTCCACCACTTCCTCTGGCAGCTCATTCCATACACGTACCACCCTCTGCGTGAAAATGTTAACCCTCACATTCCCTTTAAATATTTCCCTTCTTACTTTAAACCTATGCCCTCTAATTTTTGACTCCCTCATGCCCAGGAAAAGACCTTGTCTATTTACCTTAACCATCCCTCTCAAGATTTTTAAAAACTATATAAGGTCACCCCTCAGCCTCTGACGCTCCAGGGAAGACAGCCCCAGCCTATCCAGCTCAAACCCTCCAACACTGGCTACATCCTTGTCAATCTTTTCTGAACCTTCTCAAGTTTCACAACATCCTATAGCAGGGAGACCAGAGTTGCACGCAATATTCCAACAGTGGCCTAACCAATGTCCTGTACAGCCGCAACATGACCTCCCAACTCCTGTACTCAATACTCTGACCAATAAAGGAAAGCATACCAAACGCCTTCATTATCCGATCTACCTGCAACTCCTCTCCAAGGTCTCCTCGTTCAACAACACTCCTGATTCCTGATGAAGGGCTCTTGCCTGAAATGTCGATTCTCCTGCCCCTCGGATGCTGCCTGACCTGCTGTGCTTTTCCAGCACCGCACCCTCAACACTCGCCAGGTCTTTACCATTAGGTGTATAAGTCCTACCCTAGTTTGCCTTTCCAAAATGTAGCACCTCACATTTATCTAGATTAAACACCATCTGGCACGCCTTGGTCCATTGGCCCATCAGTACTTTGAGGTAACCTTCTTCACTGTCCAGTACACTTCCAATTGTTCTAGCCCAGGCAACAGCCTAGTAAACCTCCTGTGTACTCTCTCCAGTGCAGTCACAGTACTCCAGTTGTGGTCTAACTAATTCACTAGCCTTTTTTGCTCCTGAATTCAATAATAAAGACAAGCATCCTAAATGCTATCTTCACAGCTTCCTGTTCCCTTCAAGAACCTATGGATATGCACATCTCAATCCCTCTGACCCCTGGATTTCCCAGGTTCTGTGGTCATGCACACCAGGTCACTCTAATCCACTGTACTTTTTTTTAAGATATTTTTATTAGAAATTTAACATTTTTACAAGTTTACAAAAATAAACAAAACTCTCAAATACAAACATTGATATACAATTAAATCAAATATACAATAGTCAAAATTTAACAAAGGAAAAAAAAATACCGAAATAGGAAAAACAAGACTCAACTTTCTACTAATCTAACCTACAGCTAACCAGAGTGTATATTTAAGTCTCTGACATGCTCGGAATGTGTTAACATCAAAGTAATAAAACCCGTATTCGTGCGGGATTCCTCTCCCAAGGGGCCCGGAGCAGCCAGGTTTGTAATCTCCATTAAATAAAAGCCCTTGTTAGGATGGCCGAAATATCTGCATTTATGTAATTCAAGAAGGGCTGCCATATTTTATGAAATAATTCAGTCTTTCGGTGCACCATATTTGTAAGGAAGTCAGGGGGAACACATTCCATAATTAACCTGGGCCAATTTGAAAGTCCAGGGGGGCCCTCAGCCACCCTGTTCACCAAAATATTTTTCCTTGCACAGGAAGAGAGAATAAAAAATAGTCTCTTCCCGTGCATATCCAGGGAGGGAAAGTTCGAAAAGCCCAAAAGGAGAGATATGGGGTCCACTCTAATTTCCGTTCCTAAAATTTCTGTCAGGGTACTTGCTACTTTAGTCCAATATCTACGGATCTTCTGACAGGTCCATAGGCAACGTACAAGAGTGCCCACCTCTATTTTACATTTGGGACACATTGGAGATGCTCCTGCCTTAAATTTTGCCAATCGAACCGGTGCTATATGGGCCCTATGAAGTATCTTCAGCTGGATAGCCTGGGTTCTGTTACAGATAGTAATTCTTCTAGCATTTTCCCAAATATCATTCCACATTTCTATAGAGATTTCTAGTCCCAAATTCTGATCCCATGTTTTAAGCAGATTGTCCATATCTCCCGATACTTCATCATGTAGTAAATGATAAATAGTGCTGACGGAGGATACTCCCACTCATCATAGGACATTACATTCTCTATCTGATTTATAAAGACTATCTAATAACGTAGTCTTCTTCTGTATATAGTCTCGAATTTGGAAGTATCGAAAGAGGTCTCCATTAGGTAATCCGAATTTCTGACGCAGCTGTTCAAAAGACATCAGGACCCCATCTTTAAATAGGTTCCCTAAACATGAGATACCCCTGGGTCTCCAGAGTTTAAAAGTGGCATCTGTAAACCCCGGTTGGAATCTCCATGCTCCCACTATTGGCGCATGGGGAATGTTTTATGTAAATTACCCTCATTTTGCCGCATTATATTCCAGGCCTTAATTGTGTTTAGTATTATGGGGTTTTTACAGTGATCTGTAATGATTTTCCTCTTGTCTGAAAATAAGAGGTTAGTAAGTGGGTATTTTACTTGAGAGGCCTCGATATCCAGCCAGATTGACTGTGGATCAGACAAGACCCAATCAGCTATGTAACTTAGTAGGGAACTTAACTGATATTTCCTAAAGTCTGGGAAGTCCAGTCCTCCCCTTACCTGTGGAAGCTGTAGCTTCTTCAGCTTAATGAGGGACCGTCTATGATTCCAGATAAAGGAACCCAGCCAGCCATATAATTTACGTAGGGCTAGCCTTGGCAGCATCACCGGGAGCATTCTCATAGGATATAGGAGACGGGGCAGGACATTCATTTTAATTAGGGCTATTCTACCCAGCCAGGAAATTGGAAGGTCTCCCCATCGCTGGAGGTCCTGCCTTATCCTTTCCAGTAATTGCACAAAATTAGCCTTATACAACTGACCAAATACTGGAGTAATAAAAATACCTAAATATAAGAAACCCTCCAGGGACTAACGAAAGGGAAAAAGGGATCCGTCCACTAAGTGGGGTGTCATAGCCAGGCCACCCATTGGCATAGCCTCCGATTTTGAAAAATTAATTTTATAGCCTGAGAATGCGCTATGTGTATTAATAACTTGGATTAGGTGAGGTACTGACATCAGAGGATTACTGAGGAATAAAAGAACATCATCTGCATAAAGGGTAATTTTATGTTTACCTGTACCAATCCTCGGGGCCATTATATTAGGATCAGCTCTTATAGCTTCTGCTAGTGGTTCAATTATTAGCGTAAATAACAATGGCGAGAGAGGACATTCCTGACGGCAGCCCCTACCCACACTGAAGCTATCCGAACCTAATCCATTGGTAATAACAACTGCTTTGGGATCACTATACAATGTTGAGACCCATTTGGTAAACACCTGTCCAACGCCAAACCTTTCCAATGTGTAAAATAAGTATGACCATTCAACCCTATCAAATGCCTTTTCCGCGTCTAATGAAACTACTACTCCTGGTATCTTTCCCTGATGACAGGCTTGGATCATATTCAAAACCCTTCTAATATTATTGGATGATCTATGGCCCTTAATAAACCCCGTCTGATCCTCCTTTATAATATAGAACATAGAACATAGAAAAATACAGCGCAGTACAGGCCCTTTGGCCCTCGATGTTGCACCAACCAAAGCCTACCCAACCTACACTAGCCCAATAACCTCCATATGCTTATCCAATGCCCGCTTAAATGACCATAAAGAGGAAGAGTCCACCACTGCTACTGGCAGGGCATTCCATGAACTCACAACCCGCTGAGTAAAGAATCTACCCCTAACGTCTGTCCTATACCTACCACCCCTTAATTTAAAGCTGTGTCCCCTAGTAACAGCTGACTCCATTAGCGGAAAAAGGTTCTCACTGTCAACCCTATCTAAACCCCTAATCATCTTGTACACCTCTATCAAGTCTCCCCTAAACCTTCTTTTCTCCAATGAGAACAGCCCCAAGTGCCTCAGCCTTTCCTCATACGATCTTCCTACCATACCAGGCAACATCCTGGTAAACCTCCTCTGCACCCGTTCCAATGCCTCCACATCCTTCATATAGTATTGCGACCAAAACTGCACACAATACTCCAGATGAGGCCGCACCAGAGTCTTATACAGTTGCAACATGACCTCAGGACTCCGGAACTCAATTCCTCTATAAATAAAGCCCAGTACACCATATGGCTTCTTCACAGCACTATTTACCTGGGTGGCAACTTTCAGAGATCTGTGTACATGGACACCAAGATCCCTCTGCTCATCCACACTACCAAGTAGCCTACCATTAGCCCAGTAATCCATCTTCTTGTTACTCCTACCAAAGTGAATGACTTCACACTTAGCTACATTGAACTCCATTTGCCACCTTTCTGCCCAGCTCTGCAACTTATCTATATCCCGCTGTAACCTGCCACATCCTTCTTCGCTGTCCACAACTCCACCGACTTTCGTGTCATCCGCAAACTTGCTCACCTAACCTTCGCGCCCCTCCTCCAGGTCATTTATAAAAATGACAAACAGCAATGTGGCAGTACCCTTTCTAGTCTCAGTGCTAACGTTTTAGAAAGGATTTTAAAATCTACATTTAGCAAGGATATTGGTCTGTATGACGTACAGTCTTCTGGGTCTTTTCCTTTTTTAAGGATAAGAGAGAGATTTGCCTCTTTCAGCGAAGGTGGGAGACAGCCCTGACTATATGCATAGTTATACATGTCCATAAGTGGGCCAGCCAATATTTCTGTAAATTCTTTATAGAATTCAGCTTGAAAACCATCTGGGCCCGGTGCCTTACCGCTCTGGAGTTGCCTAATTGCATCAAGTATTTCTTGGACTGTTAGGGGAGCATTTAGGACCGATACCTGTTCCGGAGTTAGGCCTGGAAAGGTCAAATTTTTTTAAAAATGACTGCATCCTCCTCGTCCTATCTTCACAATCCTGCGATCTATATAACTCAGAATAAAATTCTCTAAAGATCGCATTAATCTTTTTATGGTCATGAGTCAAAATACCTGTACTTTCCTTGATAGACGTAATAGCCTGAGGGGCCTTTTTTTTCTTTGCAAGAAATGCTAAGTATCTACCCGGTTTATCGCCATATTCATATAACCTTTGTTTTGCAAATAATATTTCCCTCTTAGCCGTTTGAGTAAGCGTAGTGTTTAGAGCTGTCCTAAGAGCCGTACTGCTTTGCAATTTTATAATAGAAGGTCTATCAGCGTATGCTGCTTCAGCTGCCTTTCAGCGAGCTTCGAGCAGACGCTGTTGCTCTCCCTTCAGTTTTCTCTGGGTCGCTGAGTAGGAGATGATCAAACCTCGTGCGTAAGCTTTGATGGTCTCCCACATCATTGATGGGTTGCTAGCCGTACCTGAATTAATTTCTAAAAAAGTTTTAAATTCTTGGGAGAAGTACTTTATAAATTTACTATCTTTTATCAGGAAGGGGTCCATACGCCAATGCTGAGGGGATGTCCCATTGTTCCTCGCCTTAGTTTCCATATATACAGCGGCGTGGTCGGAAATCACTATAGTACCTATTTTACAGGATGATATGGAATTTTAAAAAATCGAGGGGACAAAAAACATATCAATTCTTGTATGACATTTATGTGGATTAGAGTAGAAAGAAAAATCTCTGCCCTGTGGATGAAGACATCTCCTAATTCTTTGTTCAGATCCGCCAATTGTCTAGATCCGGGAGATACTCCGGCAGCACTCTTGTGAATCCTATCTATTTCCGGATCCATAATACCATTAAAGTCTCCCCCTATAATTGTATGACGGGCACCAAAAGCCATCAATTTTGAAAAAGCTTCCATTATAAATTTAAAGGGGTGTGCCGGGGGGCAGTACAAATTTAAAGTCCCATATTCCTCTCCATTTATGAGGGCTTTAATCAAAATATATCGTCCAGATTCGTCTTTTATCTGATTTAGGATTTTGAAAGGGAAATTCTTCCGAACAAGAATAACAACTCCCCTGCTTTTTGAGCTAAAAGAAGAAAAAAAGGCCTGTTCAAATCCACCCTGTCGTAATTTCAAGTGTTCTTTATCCAGCAGGTGTGTCTCCTGTAGGAGAGCTATATCAACTCTTTCTTTCTTAAGATTTGATAATATTTTCTTCCTTTTGACTGGCGAATTACTCCCCTTGTCATTCCAGGTGCACGACTTAACCAACTGATCAACCATAATCATCTGGGCAAACCCGAGACCCCCCGGGAGGGGAAACCCTATCTGGAACATCCCGACCATAGAGCATATAAAATTTACAAAAATAAAGGCTCTCTAATACACTCACAACAATATAATAAAAAACTATTTCTAAATAAAAAAAATATAAAACATACCTAAGTGGAGACTTTCCCCCTTGTTCCCAGGGAGCGTCACTTCCTCTCCAAAAGTCCATCTTATCCTCTCCCTACCAATGCCCCACCCTTGACCCAGGTGCTCCTCAATAAAATGAGGAGAATTCAAATATAATACAAAGCTAGAGTTAACAGTGAGCACCCTACCCCCACCCACACCAACACCTGGATATATTTGGGAATGTTAATACCATATATAAATATATGACTATAAAATTACAACCTCAAAAAGTAATAATTAAATATTATAATACAAAATAACAAGGGAGCAACAACCCCGCTCCTAAAGACAGGTAAAATAGAATAAGGTAACCACCTCCCCCCACCAACATTAACCAAACGCCCCAACATATATATATATATATATATACACACACATGTACATACACACACACACACACACACATATATATATATATATATATATATACACACACACACATACACACATATACATACCCACATATATACATAAAATAAGAAAAGAAAACAACCCCAAAGTGTGGGGGGGGGGAGTAAATCCAATCCCTCTCCCCACGCCCCCATGATAATATTAAACAGTAAGGTAAGAAAAAAAAGGGTGAGGATATAGACCAAAGTGGGGGGAAAGGCAAACCAACATCCACTATCTCTTACAGTTTATCTAAGAGAGTCCAAGAATTCCTTAGCCTTCTCTGGTGATCCGAAGTTATATATGGATCCTTCATGGTTAAAGCATAGCGTCGCTGGATAGCGTAAGGAGTACTGAGTATTTAAGTCCCTTAAACACTCCTTCGCCTCATCGAATACGTTCCTCTTTCGGACCAGAGCCGGGGAAAAGTCCTGAAATAACATGATCTTGGCTCCTTTATAGATCATGGCTTGGGGATCTTTTCCACGATTTCTAGAAGCTTCTCGGAGCATCTGCCTCTCCCTATAGCTCTGCAGCTGGAACAGGACCGGGCGTGGGCGCTGGTTCGAGCCGGGCCCACGTATTGCGACCCGGTAGGCCCATTCCACCCTTACCTGGCCTGATCCAGCATGCAGATTTAAAAGCCATGGCAGCCACTGCTCCAGGAATGCTGTAAGCTGGCCTTCCTCTTCCCGTTCGGGAAGGCCCAGCAAACCAATATTTTTTCGAAGACCTCGATTATCGAGGTCGTCAATATGATTTTCTAAGGCCCGGACTCGCTGCTCGAGAGTCCGGACCTGATCGGCGGCCGATTGAGCTGCAGTCTCGGAGGTCGCGGCCTTTAACTCTGCCCCTCCGACTTGGCGCTCCAGTTCCTGGATGCCTCGCCGTGCTTCTGTAGCGCGGCCGAGAGTGATTCCCAGCGATGTCGGGACTCCTCGATGAAGGCATCGATCTTCGCGTCCAGCTTGGTAACCATCTCTACAAGGCTTGTTACCGTCGGTATGTCCCCCGGGGCGGCTGTGGACGCCTCTGCTGCAGCTGAAGAGGGAGAGGGTGGGGGAGGGGGCCTGCTTGTTGAGAGCTGCAGGCTCCCTTCCCTTTGGTCATTTTTACTAAATATTAGACTATTTAAATATAATACTAAGCAACTATTTAAATTTAACAGCGATTATGAATGATTTGGTGAGCGTGGGTGACCCACTTTACCCAAGTCTTGGGAAGAGCACTATAGACTCAGACTTGCTGGGTCGCCGCCATCTTGGATCCCCCCACTGTACTTCTTAAGATCCTAAAATGGATCACGTCAAACTTTTTCAGGATTAAATACCAATTTCCAGTGTTCTATCCATCAGGCAAGCATGTCTATGTCATGCCGTACTCTAAGGCTTTCCTCATCACGATTTATCACACCACTAATTTTCATGCCATGTGCGAATTTACTGATCACATCCCTCCATTCGTGTGTAGACCATTAAGGGATCAAACTCCATGTAATTCCACTGAACACAAGCTTCCAGTCACAGAAACAGAAACAGCCTTCGGCCATTATCCCCTGCCATTAAGCCAAGTTTGGATCCAATTTGCCAAATTGTCCTGACTGTTGTGGTCTTTTAGCTTCTGAATGAACCATGCAATGCCTTGTTAAAAGCCTTTCCAAAATATAGGACAGTGACATGGTTTTGATGGTGTGGTGTGACTCCAGGCCAGAGCTGGGCCTGAGTACCATTCCAAAATCTACATCGACAACATGATCTCCCTGCTATAAAGCCATGCTATCCTTGAGTAATCCATGCTTCTCTGAGTGGAGATTAATTCTGTCCCTCAGAATGTTTTCCAGTAGACTCCATACCACACACGTTTGTCTCAGGAGCCTGTAGTTTCTTGGTTTATCCCTCCCGCCCATCTTGAATAACAGCAGCACATCAGTTGTCCTCCAGTCCTCTGGCACCCCTTCTGTGAACAGAGAGGATTTGAAATACAATGTCAAAGCACCTGCAATCTCCTCCTGTAGCATCATGGGACACATTCCATCTGGGCCTGGGAATGTGGCAACTTCCAGGTCTGATAAAGCCGCCAATACTTCCTCCCTCTCGGTTACGCTAAGGTCAACCTGAGCACAGTTCCCCTCTCTACATCTTCCTTCTCTTACAGTTGTGAATTACACATGTAAAGCCTCAGCGACATCTTCCATCTCTACGCACAAATTAATCCCTAACAGGCCATATTCTTTACCTGATTATTTTCTGGCCCAGTACGTCCTTTAAAGAAAAATCCAAAGACATTTTATATTTTACTAACCAATGATTTTTTTCATGACCCCCTTTGCTTTCCTGATTTCATTGTTTTCAGTGCCACAATGGACTTTCTTGGGTTTCTGTTATGACCCCTTGATAGTTACCCTCAATGTCTCTTCTTAAAAAATCTAATCCTGTAGGTTTTCCAGGGCCCAGTGACACTGAAGGAATAGCAATTTATTTCCAACTTTGTATGGTGAGTGACTTTGAGGATAATTTGAAGGTGGCGATGTTCCCATGATCTCCGGCATCTGCAGACCTCACCGTTTCCCAGTTTCTCGTTTGCCCCCAGAGGATGGTAGACATAGCGAACGTGTGATGAGATGCCAGGGCATAGTATGCTAGGGAAAGGAATGAATGTAACTTGTTTGTGGGTCAGCACTGACATGGTGGGCTGAAGGGCCTGTTTCTCTGCTGTATGATTTCAGCTGAATCTACCAAGCGTCTTGCTCAAGTTCAACAGAATCTCCCGGCTGTTGTTACTCAAAGCTGCTGTCAATAAAGCTGAGACCAATATGATTTATTAATTGCCTATCCTACCACCTTCCATAACAGTCTGCCTACGCAGGAGAATTCCTAGAAGCATGGTATTCCGACCAGAACTCTATCAGTAACCACATTGACTTGGACCCGATTTACCATCCCCTGGGAAAAGAACAGGAAATAACATCACCATAGGAAATTACATCACCACAGGAAATTACATCACCACAGGAAATTACATCACCAACCCAAACATATAAATAGAAAGCAGGAATCATCAGTAGTGCTTCATCCAGAGGCTCACTGACGATGTTGCCTAGTAGGGTGACGAAATGTCTGGAAATGAACCTTCCAGCTCAGCGAGCATCCAGAACCTCAATCTGAGCTACAAATCTTCTCTAAACTTGCTAGTCTGCCCATATACACCTGGCTCCCTCTGCAGAACTGTATCCCTATTTTATTATCGATTTTCAATGTTCCTCCGCTCAAAATGCAGCCCTTCACACTTCTCTGCATCTGCTGCCTTTCCAGCCACTCCCTTCGCTTGTCAACATCCTTTTGGGGTTCCATGTTGCCTTTTCCACCCTTCCCAATTCCATATAACATTCTGGAGAGAGATCGGAAGGTGAGAGGATGGTTCCTCCACTTGCCCCAGGGACAGGGGGTCACCCATTTTACTGGCGATGAGGGGCGTGAGTCAGTGCTACTCTCCAGACGGCAGTGAAGGCTCACACATTAACTTCACCGACGAGATTTAGCCAGATTACTGATCGGCAAGGAAAGGCAGGAACATGAAATAACCACGACTAACCATCAGGATAACCATGACCTGACTGAATGCTAGAGCTAGTTTGAGGGGCTGAATGGCCTACTGTGCTAGTTCCTATCTCACCCCCTGGCCCTGGGCTTGTGAGGGATGGGTCTGACCCCTTTGCTGCAGAACACTCCGAGTTGCTGGCCCCTCCTGGAAAAGGTCCTTTCCGTGCACTGAAATAGGAATAGAACTGTCTTCGAATCAAAACCAGGATTGGGGAAGAGATTACCGCCCTGGGTTCTGAGAAGCAAGTTACCCGGTCGCTCATCGTAAGTGTTATTCACTCTGCCGTGTATCCGACCCACTGAGCAAAAGCGGATGACGACAGGAACAGGTCACTGCTTGGGCTGTGGTTAGGTGGCGGTTTGAAACATTGAGCTTTCAGGTCGTTGGCAAGGAGGGAGCTGTCTTCCTCTCTCCAGTTCCACACAAAAGCACCTCGAGCTTGATAAAGAGCCCGTTTCTTTTTCCTCCTCAGTTGTGGCTTTTAACCAATAGGTCTGGGAGTTTGAGAAGGGCACCAGTTACCACTCGGATTTCTCACCGCGCCTGGGACTCTCCGGACCACCACAGCGAGATGGCCAGCACACAGCTCCCACCTGGTTTATACGTTTGTAGACAGAGGGACAAGAGTGCTGGGGTGGTGTTCTCTGGAGTGTGAGACACGCTGCCTCCCCACATGCTGCGACAGAAGGAGGAGCTCAGCCCATAGGGATGGTGCCCTCCAACCTTCCCACGGAGCTCTCTGGCCCCACGCTGCAGCAGGGTCCCCAATGAAGCTAAAACACAGTCCTCAGGCCTGGGAGCGATCCTGCACTTCCCACTTGGAGCATTACATCACCACCATTGGGTGGCATTCACTCAGCAGGTGGGGAGTTGTTGAAGCAGCCACTCACAGCTCCTCAGGACACAACCATTCATCCATTAACCCACTCATTAATGGGGCCAGGTAATTTACCCCTTTAAACTTTGGCCATTGCTTCCCCTCGCCCCTCACCCTGAGCAGCTGAACACAGCTCTGACCCTCACCCTCTCCCTGAGCAGCTGAACACAGCTCTGACCCTCTCCCTCCCCCCTCTCCCTGAGCAGCTGAACACAGCTCTGACCCTCTCCCTGAGCAGCTGAACACAGCTCTGACCCTCTCCCTCGCCCTGAGCAGCTGAACACAGCTCTGACCCTCTCCCTCCCCCCTCTCCCTGAGCAGCTGAACACAGCTCTGACCCTCTCCCTGAGCACCTGAACACAGCTCTGACCCTCTCCCTGAGCAGCTGAACACAGCTCTGACCCTCACCCTGAGCAGCTGAACACAGCTCTGACCCTGACCCTCTCCGTGAGCAGCTGAACACAGCTCTGACCCTCTCCCTGAGCAGCTGAACACAGCTGTGACCCTCACCCTCTCCCTGAGCAGCTGAACACAGCTCTGACCCTCTCCCTGAGCAGCTGAACACAGCTCTGACCCTCACCCTCTCCCTGAGCAGCTGAACACAGCTCTGACCCTCTCCCTCCCCCTCTCCCTGAGCAGCTGAACACAGCTCTGACCCTCACCCTCTCCCTGAGCAGCTGAACACAGCTCTGACCCTCTCCCCGAGCAGCTGAACACAGCTCTGACCCTCTCCCTCTCCCTGAGCAGCTGAACACAGCTCTGACCCTCTCCCTGAGCAGCTGAACACAGCTCTGACCCTCTCCCTCTCCCTGAGCAGCTGGACACAGCTCTGACCCTCTCCCTGAGCAGCTGAACACAGCTCTGACCCTCTCCCTCTCCCTGAGCAGCTGAACACAGCTCTGACCCTCTCCCTGAGCAGCTGAACACAGCTCTGACCCTCTCCCTGAGCAGCTGAACACAGCTCTGACCCTCTCCCTCTCCCTGAGCAGCTGAACACAGCTCTGACCCTCTCCCTGCGGTGTTTCTGACACCATGCCTGTCACAGCTGGTGGTTCTGCAGTTGAGGTAATACACACAGACTGCGAGTGAAGTTTGTGGTTGGTTTTAATGAGTTTTTGTGTAGTGCTGTGCTGTCAGTATTTACAAATATTACACATGGAAACAACAAGGATTGTTCCACCTGGAAAGACCTAGACAGCAGAGCTCCCTTCACCCAGGAACGTGGGCGAGGAGCTGGTGCACTTGGGGAGGGTGGGAGCCTGGAAAACCCTGTACCTTGCGGAAACAGGGGGGTAAATGGAGGTGTTTGTCACCCTCGCTCCCCTCCATCCCCAGAGTGTGCTTCATTCTGTCCCCTACACCTACCTCCCTCCCGCCGGGACCCGGTCCCCTCACCCTCCCCCCACGGGCCCTGTCCCCGTCCCCTCCCCCCACGGGCCCTGTCCCCTCCCCCTCCAGGCCCTGTCCCCTGCCCCTGCCCCTCCCCCCTGGGGCCCTGTCCCCTGTCCCCTCCGGGCCCTACCCCTCCAGGCCCTGTCCCCTCCCCCTCCTGAGGCCCTGTCCCCTCCCCCTCCTGGGGCCCTGTCCCCTGTCCCCTCCCCCTCTGGGCCCTGTCCCCTCTCCCTCCTGGGGCCCTGTCCCCTCTGGGCCCTGTCCCCTCCCCCCAGGGCCCTGTCCCCTCCCCCTCCGGGCCCTGTCCCCGTCCCCTCCCCCACGGGCCCTGTCCCCTCCCCCTCCGGACCCTGTCCCCTCCCCCCTGGGGCCCTCCCCCTGGGGCCCTGTCCCCTCCCCCCCGGGGCCATGTCCCATCTCCCTCCCGACCAGGGCCCTGTCCCCTCCGGGCCCTGTCCCCTGTCCCCTCCCCCCCGGGGCCCTGTCCCCTCCCCCACGGGCCCTGTCCCCTCCCCCTCCGGACCCTGTCCCCTCCCCCCCGGGGCCATGTCCCATCTCCCTCCCGACCGGGGCCCTGTCCCCTCCCCCTCCCCCCTGAGGCCCTGTCCCCAACCCCCAGGGGCCCAGTCCCCTCCCTCCCCGCCCTCGCGGTGGCTCACATGGACATGCTGGTGAGGTTGTCGTGGCTGATCCCCCCTCCTCCCCCGGCCTTGCGGGAGTGGCTGGCTCCGTACGCCGAGCTGCAGTATTCCTGCAGGTTGTGCCGAATGGTGACCAGCGCCGAGCCCAGGCAGGCCCGGTTGGGGGCCAGGGGACCCCCGGGGAGCTGGCACATCAGGGTGGCCACTGCGGCCATGCCATCGTCGGTGGGCTCCAGGGTGATGGGCCCCACCCGGAAGCCGGGCTGGGCCAGGCCCAGGAGCTGGGGCAGGAGGCTCCCGTCTGGGCTCCTGTGGGCCTTGAGCCTGTGCCCCAGCTGGTGGCGAAGGGGCAGCAGCAGCAGCTCGGGGTCAGGCTCCAGGTAGACAGCCAGGTGGGCAAAGGGGCGGCTCGCCATCTTGTTCATCTCCTGGATGTGGCGCCGATGCTCCTGCTGGAAGTTGACAAACTGTTTGAGCTTCCAGAGGAGCACGCAGACCGAGAGGAACAGGAAGAAGCAGGAGAAGAAAACACTGAAGAAGACAAACAGGTCAATGTGGGCCTGGTCTTGCCGGAAGAACAGCAGGCCCTGGGATTCGCCCGTCTCCCCGCTGCCCACCCCCAGCAGCACCATGAAGAACCGCTGGGTCTTGAGGGCGTGCAACTCGTAAGGGTAGGTGACCACCAGCCTCTCCCTCACCGCCCGCACCACCAGCACCGTGTACCGGCTGCCCACCGTCACGTAGGTGGTGAGGCCCTCCGCCCGCTCCTCCCTCACCCGCTCCAGACCCTCGGGCAGTGCCAGGCTGGCATTATGGACGGCCGCCCGCTTCCGCCTCAGGCCGGGCGCCTCCCTCCGCGCCTCGGGGTCTCCCACCCGTACCCGGTGGAAGCCGGTGCCCGGGTCCACGCTCACCGTGAAGGCGGAGTGCGAGTTGGAGATGTAGACGTCGATGCCCCCGAAGGTGACGTCGATGGTGATGCGGATGTCGACGTTGGTGAATTTGGGCTGGACAGCAAACAGCACACTGCGGCCCAGAGGCAGGTTCTTGATGTTGGGCTCATGGTAACAGTTACTCTGGGAGGTCGGGTCAAAGCAGTACTCCTGTTCCACAGTGATCTGCCTGTAGCACTGCCGCCCATTGGTTGGGTTCCCCAGGAAGTTCTCCTTACAGCGGGCACACTGCGGAGAGGACAGTAGAGGTCAGTGAGGGAGAGGACACTGAGGGAGAGGACAGGAGGGGTCAGCAAGGGAGTGGGCACCAAGGGAGAGCACAGCGAGGAGTCAGTGAGGGAGCAGGCACCAAGGGAGAGAGGCGAGAGGAGTGAGGGAGGGCGAGGGGAGTGAGAAAGGGACAGAGCACTGAGAGAGAGAGTGTGGTCCCCCGGGCAGGCAGTGGGGGCTCTCTGTCATACCCACCTGGTATTTGTAGCAGTCCCTCTTGTCGGTCTGTGCCGTCGGGCAGCTGGTCTCGGTGTTGTTCTGACACTGGCACTCGGTACCATCCGTCACCCGGCATCTGTCCCAGTGACCATTACACTGGCACCTGAGACAGGAGGGCACAGCAAGACAGACAGGGGGAGAGACAGGGACACGGGGGGAGAGAGGGAGAGACAGGGACACGGGGAGGGGGGAGAGGGAGAGACAGGGACAGAGACATGGACATGGGTGGGGGGGATAAGAGAGAGAAGGGGAGAGACAGGGACACGGGGGAGAGGGGGAGACACAGGGGGAGAGACAGGGACACGGGGGGGGAAGACAGGGACACGGGGGGGAGAAAGACAGGGACACGGGGGGGGGAAAGACAGGGACACGGGGGGGGGAAAGACAGGGACACGGGGGGGGGAAAGACAGGGACACGGGGGGGAGACAGGGACACGGGGGGAAGACAGGGACACGGGGGGGGGAAAGACAGGGACACGGGGGGGGGAAAGACAGGGACACGGGGGGGGGAAAGACAGGGACACGGGGGGGAGACAGGGACACGGGGGGAAGACAGGGACACGGGGGGGGGAAAGACAGGGACACGGGGGGGGAAAGACAGGGACACGGGGGGGGAAAGACAGGGACACGGGGGGGGGAAAGACAGGGACACGGGGGGGGGAAAGACAGGGACACGGGGGGGGGAAAGAGGGTGAGAGACAGGGACACGGGGAGGGGGGGGTGTGGGGGGGTGGGGGAGGAGTGGATGGGTGGTGAGAGACAGCCGAGGGAAGAGAAAGATGAGCAGTATTTAGATCGATACTCCAAATTCCACATTCCCACCTCTCCCTGATAACGGGATTCCCACTCCCTGGCAAAAATCTCCCACTCTCCCTTTCACCAAATGTTTAACCCCACCCCTGACACACACTGAGTTTGAAACTTCCACAACCCCGATCCTTCACAGTCTCGATCTGCAAAACGAGTGCCCCTCAATTTGAAAACAGTGTCCTCTAGTTCAGGATTGACCCACAAGAGGAAACATCCTCCACACTGTCAAGACCACTCACGACTGTAGAGACTTCTCTTATGAAGGTATAGAGGTACCGCACCTTTCAGAGAGTTGGAAAGCTAGCAGAACTGCCTGACACAGCACCAAGTGCTCTGAACAAGGCAACATCTGGTCGACATAGCGAGAGCAACTGGGTTGCCGAGAGTCAAAAACAATTTCAAATTCGGCCAGTTTAAATTATACCCCAAGATACCAAAATCTAATCAAGTTTGAATTTAGAATTTCGATAATATTCAAACCAATGAAATAATCTGATGTAAAACCTGACATTTTTGAACAATTGGAAGAGAACTGCCGAAAGACCAATAGGGCGGCACGGTGGCACAGTGGTTAGCACTGCTGCCTCACAGCGCCAGGGACCTGGGTTCAATTCCCGACTCAGGCGACTGACTGTGTGGAGTTTGCACGTTCTCCCCGTGTCTGCGTGGGTTTCCTCCGGGTGCTCCGGTTTCCTCCCACAGTCCAAAGATGTGCGTGTCAGGTGTATTGGCCATGCTAAATTGCCCATAGTGTTAGGTAAGGGGTAAATGTAGGGGTACGGGTGGATTGCGCTTCGGCGGGTCGGTGTGGACTTGTTGGGCCGAAGGGCCTGTTTCCACACTGTAAGTAATCTAAAAAAAGTAATCTAATCAAATGTAGGCTGCTAGTTTAAGAGCTCTCTGAGGGATACCTGCCTGTTGTTGAGACGGAAACCGAATGGTCTCGTCTCTACGTGTTCGTTGGAAGGAGAGATCAAACCGGCTAGAGTTTGGAGCAAAAACACCGTTTATTACAGAATCAAAACTGGCAAACTATACAACGAATTCAAAGGCATGCAATTCGTTGGAGAAGGCGTTCTCCCTCTCCCTTTGGATCTGGTGCAGTTATACTTCGCGCTTCCTCGAGTTCCCGGTCAGGTTCCCCTTGTTCGGCTCTTTCATTGGTCGGTTCACCTGTCTGTGAAGGGATTAGTGTCTCTATTGGCTGCCCCGAGATACCTGTCCCACTCCTGCTGTGCCGAAGAATGGGTAGACATCCTGGGTTCGGCAGTTTCCGATCTTGTAAATTAAAGGTTTATTGTTAGAAGGGTTTCCTCATTGCCATGCGTCTGGCTGTCTGGGCGTTCACAATAGTTCTCCATAGTTGAATATACAGATATTATCATTTAACATAGGACCCGAATGAGTTTGACGTCAGCGGAGGCATTAGCATGTACTTTATCAATCAAGTGTAGTATCGGTGCGATTTACACTATCCGATAGTTACCGGTTTCCTTTATTAACAATGAGAGTGTAATAGGATGATCTGAAACTGACGGACATGTTCTAATCCCCCAGGAATGTGGCCCCAGGCAGACAGTCCTGCAGTGGCTGGGTTTACTTTACATGGCTGTGTTTTAGCTGGTATCTGACAGTGTCTGCTTTAATAATGGTGCTCCCCTCCCTAGCCCCAATGTAGGTACCCCGATAGCAGATTCTCCCCAACACTGTGGAAGACGTTTGTATAGCAGAACATAGAAACCGCCCTGGACAGAATCTACAGAGGAGATGTAGCAAAGCTGGCTGGTTTTGAAACGTGTTTTTTTGTAAATTATAATCAAGATTTGCTTTAAAATTGGACTATTTCTGTCGAGTGGGAGGTAAAAGATAGGTTTAAGACAAAGGAGTTGTAAATGGTTGTTAGTTAATATTCTGTTAGACTTAAAGAATAAAGTTGTTAATTTTTAATTTAAATAGTGACCTCTGGGATAATTCTGTACCTCTCGAATTTTAACCGATGACAGGGCGGGGTGAAGCTTTTCTGTGCTGTTGGTTTTCATTTGCAGACGGGGTTTACCCAGTGCTCACTTTTGGAAACTCCGGTGGGAACAAACCCAAACATTCCAAACAAGCCAGCCGTTCAGGTCCTCTCCTGTGGGACAACTCCAAAGGCACCCTCAGCAGAGAGACGGACACCCCGGACAGGGGTCCAAGATGGAGTCTGGTGTTCCCAGTTACCCGTGCAAACCCACTACTGTTCCTGATTCCTGATGGGGAACACATCAACAACACTTCCTTTCCTGAGTAAATGGCGTCTCCTTGTGGGAACACCTCCCATTTTACAGTGAACCCCCTTAAACGGCTGAGAAAGACCCTTAAAGCCCCACGGTCCCCAGGCCCTTCAAGCCCCACGGTCCCTTGGTCTGTTTGAACTGCGTTAAGCTGGGGGCTGTTTCCACCGGCCAGCTCCCCACCCCCACCCCACACTGACTGCAGCTGAAATATCAATCGTTAAGATGAGAATGACGTTTGTTAGAGCCCAACTAGGTATTCGCCAGAGTGTACGTGAGGGTCAGTGTGTCACAGATCGGCTGTGACAGTGAGAGGTGTGTGCGCGTGTCCGTGTGTGAGCGTCTGTGTGTTTACATATGTTTGTGTGTGTGTGTGAGATGTGTGTGCATGCATCTGCGTGTGCCTGAGTTTGAGAGTGCCTGTGTCTGTGTGTGCGCGTGAAGTTGTGCGTGCCTGCATTTGTGTGTCTGTGTGGTTGCGTGTGCCTGCGTCTGTGTGTGTGTGTACCTGCGTCTGCGCGTGCGCCTGTGTGTGCACACCTGCGTATGTGTGTGCCTGCTTCTGCGTGAAGTTGCGTCTGTGTCTGTGTGCAAGGCTGTGGTTGTGTGTGCCTGTGCCTATGTATGAGGTTGTGTGCGCCTGTGTGCAAGGTTGTGTGTGTGTGTGTGTGTCTGTGTGTGTGTGTGTGTGTGTGTGTGTGTGAGAATGAGTGAGTGAGAGAGAGTGAGTGAGAGAGAGAGATTATGTGTATGTCTGTGTGCAAGGTTGTGCGCGCCTGTTCCTATGTGTGCGAGGTTGTGTGTGCGTGTGTGTGCGCGAGAGAGAGAGTGAGAGTGAGTGAGTGAGAGATAGAGGGGAGAGAGAGAGAGGGGGGGGAGAGAGAGAGGGGGGGGAGAGAGAGAGGGGGGGAGAGAGGGGGAAGAGAGGGGGGGAGAGGGGGGAAGGGGGGGAGAGAGGAGGGGGGAAGAGAGGGGGAGGTCGTGTGTATGTCTGTGTGCGAGGTTGTGTGTCTGTGTGCGAGGTTGTGTGTGTGTGTGTGTGTGTGTGTGTGTGTGTGTGTGAGAGAGAGAGAGAGAGAGATTATGTGTATGTCTGTGTGCAAGGTTGTGCACGCCTGTTCCTATGTGTGCGCGAGGGTGTGTGCGAGGTTGTGTGCGCGCGAGGGTGTGTGCGCGTGTGTGTGCGCGCGCGAGAGAGAGAGAGAGAGAGAGAGAGAGAGAGAGAGAGAGTGTGAGAGTGAGTGAGAGTGAGTGAATGAGAGAGGGGAGAGGGGGGGGGGGAGAGAGGGGGTGGAGAGAGGGGGTGGAGAGAGGGGGGGGAAGAGAGGAGGGGGGAAGAGAGGGGGAGTTCGTGTGTATGTCTGTGTGCGAGGTTTTGTGTGTGTGTGTGTGTGTGCGCGCTTGAGGTTGTGTGTAAGGTGTGTGCCTGTGTGTGAGGTTGTGAGAGCCTGTGTGTGCACCTGTGTGTGTGTGTCCGTGTGTGTGCGCGCGCGCTTGAGGTTGTGTGTAAGGTGTGTGCCTGTGTGTGAGGTTGTGAGAGCCTGTGTGTGCACCTGTGTGTGTGTGTCCGTGTGTGTGCGCTCGCGCGTGTGTGTCCGTGTGTGTCCGCGCGCGCGTGTGTGTGTCCGTGCGTGTGTGCGCGCGCGCGTGTGTGTGTGTGTGTCTGTGTGTATGGTTGTACACCTGTGTCTGGTGAGTTGACGTTTCTTACTTGGTGCATTTCCCATCCAGCAGGAAGAAACCGTCCAGGCAGGACTCACAGTGCTCCCCCGAGCTGTTGTTCTGACACTGGACACAGACAGCATTATCTTCCCAGGGTCCCTCGTCCAGCCAGCCTGTGATCTGTAAGGGATTGAGTGTGAGGATCACATTACTCAAGGTCAGAACCAACAGGCGATCACCCGATGCACAGTCGCTCGCACGCACCATTCCACAGAGAGTCATAGTGTCTGCTAACTCTGGGTTTATTTCACAGGAAGTGGATTTAGAGGTTTCAGGAGAACGAGACAAGACGCAGCTGGGATACAGCTCCGGGCTGCTTAGCCAAACGTAAGAGGTTCTGCCATGAGGAGCAGCCCAGGGAGGGGTCACTCGGTTAACAGCGAGTACAGGTCGTTCTGCTGTGATGTGATTGATGAACTGGGGACACTGTTTCTAAGATGCAAGTGCTTAAAATGTTTTGGCTACATCGCCATCACATGAAGTATTGTTTCCAGTACGCGATTCTTCCACAAGAACACAACCATCGCGTTACAGTACAACGACCTGGATGCAGGGACTGCCTTGATGAGGACAGGGTGTGCAGACTGGGCCTGTACCCGGGGAGCTTCGGGCCTGTACTCCAAGGGGGGCTTCGGGCCTGTACTCCAGGGGGGGCTTCGAGCCTGTACTCCAGGGGGGGCTTCGGGCCTGTACTCCAGGGGGGGCTTCGGGCCTGTACTCCAGGGGGGGCTTCGAGCCTGTACTCCAGGGGGGGCTTCGGGCCTGTACTCCAGGGGGGGCTTCGAGCCTGTACTCCAGGGGGGCTTCGGGCCTGTACTCCAGGGGGGGCTTCGGGCCTGTACTCCACGGGGGGCTTCGAGCCTGTACTCCAGGGGAGCTTCGGGCCTGTACTCCAGGGGGGGCTTCGGGCCTGTACTCCAGGGGAGCTTCGGGCCTGTACTCCAGGGGAGCTTCGGGCCTGTACTCCAGGGGGAGCTTCGGGCCTGTACTCCAGGGGGAGCTTCGAGCCTGTACTCCAGGGGGAGCTTCGGGCCTGACTCCACACTGCAAGGATTCATTTCACCATGTGTTTTAGAATCTTAAAATGTCAGTCACATTTTCATTGATACCTCTTTCCTTGTTAAACCGGATTCTGCAGCAGGTCCAGGGAGAAACCAAAAATGAAGGGAGCGATGGGGAACCCCGCGTGATTTCCCGGGTAATGAAGGGAGCGATGGGGAACGCGGTGTGATTTCCCGGGTAATGAAGGGAGCGATGGGGAACGCGGCGTGATTTCCCGGGTAATGAAGGGAGCGATGGGGAACGCGGCGTGATTTCCCGGGTAATGAAGGGAGCGATGGGGAACGCAGCGTGATTTCCCGGGTAATGAAGGGAGCGATGGGGAACGCGGCGTGATTTCCCGGGTAATGAAGGGAGCGATGGGGAACGCAGCGTGATTTCCCGGGTAATGAAGGGAGCGATGGGGAACGCAGCGTGATTTCCCGGGTAATGAAGGGAGCGATGGGGAACGCAGCGTGATTTCCCGGGTAATGAAGGGAGCGATGGGGAACGCAGCGTGATTTCCCGGGTAATGAAGGGAGCGATGGGGAACGCAGCGTGATTTCCCGGGTAATGAAGGGAGCGATGGGGAACGCAGCGTGATTTCCCGGGTAATGAAGGGAGCGATGGGGACCCCGGCGTGATTTCCCGGGTAATGAAGGGAGCGATGGGGAACGCAGCGTGATTTCCCGGGTAATGAAGGGAGCGATGGGGAACCCGGCGTGATTTCCCGGGTAATGAAGGGAGCGATGGGGAACGCGGCGTGATTTCCCGGGTAATGAAGGGAGCGATGGGGAACGTGGCGTGATTTCCCGGGTAATGAAGGGAGCGATGGGGAACGCAGCGTGATTTCCCGGGTAATGAAGGGAGCGATGGGGAACGCAGCGTGATTTCCCGGGTAATGAAGGGAGCGATGGGGAACGCAGCGTGATTTCCCGGGTAATGAAGGGAGCGATGGGGAACGCAGCGTGATTTCCCGGGTAATGAAGGGAGCGATGGGGAACCCAGCGTGATTTCCCGGGTAATGAAGGGAGCGATGGGGAACGCAGCGTGATTTCCCGGGTAATGAAGGGAGCGATGGGGAACCCAGCGTGATTTCCCGGGTAATGAAGGGAGCGATGGGGAACGCAGCGTGATTTCCCGGGTAATGAAGTGAGCGATGGGGAACGCAGCGTGATTTCCCGGGTAATGAAGGGAGCGATGGGGAACGCGGCGTGATTTCCCGGGTAATGAAGGGAGCGATGGGGAACGCGGCGTGATTTCCCGGGTAATGAAGGGAGCGATGGGGAACGCAGCGTGATTTCCCGGGTAATGAAGTGAGCGATGGGGAACGCAGCGTGATTTCCCGGGTAATGAAGTGAGCGATGGGGAACGCAGCGTGATTTCCCGGGTAATGAAGGGAGCGATGGGGAACACAGCGTGATTTCCCGGGTAATGAAGGGAGCGATGGGGAACCCAGCGTGATTTCCCGGGTAATGAAGGGAGCGATGGGGAACCCGGCGTGATTTCCCGGGTAATGAAGGGAGCGATGGGGAACGCGGCGTGATTTCCCGGGTAATGAAGGGAGCGATGGGGAACGCGGCGTGATTTCCCGGGTAATGAAGGGAGCGATGGGGAACGCAGCGTGATTTCCCGGGTAATGAAGGGAGCGATGGGGAACCCGGCGTGATTTCCCGGGTAATGAAGGGAGCGATGGGGAACGCGGCGTGATTTCCCGGGTAATGAAGGGAGCGATGGGGAACGCAGCGTGATTTCCCGGGTAATGAAGGGAGCGATGGGGAACGCGGCGTGATTTCCCGGGTAATGAAGGGAGCGATGGGGAACGCAGCGTGATTTCCCGGGTAATGAAGGGAGCGATGGGGAACGCAGCGTGATTTCCCGGGTAATGAAGGGAGCGATGGGGAACGCGGCGTGATTTCCCGGGTAATGAAGGGAGCGATGGGGAACCCGGCGTGATTTCCCGGGTAATGAAGGGAGCGATGGGGAACGCAGCGTGATTTCCCGGGTAATGAAGGGAGCGATGGGGAACGCGGCGTGATTTCCCGGGTAATGAAGGGAGCGATGGGGAACACAGCGTGATTTCCCGGGTAATGAAGGGAGCGATGGGGAACGCAGCGTGATTTCCCGGGTAATGAAGGGAGCGATGGGGAACGCGGCGTGATTTCCTGGGTAATGAAGGGAGCGATGGGGAACACAGCGTGATTTCCCGGGTAATGAAGGGAGCGATGGGGAACGCAGCGTGATTTCCCGGGTAATGAAGGGAGCGATGGGGAACGCAGCGTGATTTCCCGGGTAATGAAGGGAGCGATGGGGAACCCGGCGTGATTTCCCGGGTAATGAAGGGAGCGATGGGGAACCCGGCGTGATTTCCCGGGTAATGAAGGGAGCGATGGGGAACCCGGCGTGATTTCCCGGGTAATGAAGGGAGCGATGGGGAACGCAGCGTGATTTCCCGGGTAATGAAGGGAGCGATGGGGAACGCAGCGTGATTTCCCGGGTAATGAAGGGAGCGATGGGGAACGCAGCGTGATTTCCCGGGTAATGAAGGGAGCGATGGGGAACGCAGCGTGATTTCCCGGGTAATGAAGGGAGCGATGGGGAACGCAGCGTGATTTCCCGGGTAATGAAGGGAGCGATGGGGAACGCGGCGTGATTTCCCGGGTAATGAAGGGAGCGATGGGGAACCCAGCGTGATTTCCCGGGTAATGAAGGGAGCGATGGGGAACGCAGCGTGATTTCCCGGGTAATGAAGGGAGCGATGGGGAACGCAGCGTGATTTCCCGGGTAATGAAGGGAGCGATGGGGAACCCGGCGTGATTTCCCGGGTAATGAAGGGAGCGATGGGGAACGCGGCGTGATTTCCCGGGTAATGAAGGGAGCGATGGGGAACGCAGCGTGATTTCCCGGGTAATGAAGGGAGCGATGGGGAACGCGGCGTGATTTCCCGGGTAATGAAGGGAGCGATGGGGAACCCAGCGTGATTTCCCGGGTAATGAAGGGAGCGATGGGGAACGCAGCGTGATTTCCCGGGTAATGAAGGGAGCGATGGGGAACGCAGCGTGATTTCCCGGGTAATGAAGGGAGCGATGGGGAACACGGCGTGATTTCCCGGGTAATGAAGGGAGCGATGGGGAACGCAGCGTGATTTCCCGGGTAATGAAGGGAGCGATGGGGAACGCAGCGTGATTTCCCGGGTAATGAAGGGAGCGATGGGGAACGCGGCGTGATTTCCCGGGTAATGAAGGGAGCGATGGGGAACGCAGCGTGATTTCCCGGGTAATGAAGTGAGCGATGGGGAACGCAGCGTGATTTCCCGGGTAATGAAGGGAGCGATGGGGAACGCAGCGTGATTTCCCGGGTAATGAAGGGAGCGATGGGGAACGCAGCGTGATTTCCCGGGTAATGAAGTGAGCGATGGGGAACGCAGCGTGATTTCCCGGGTAATGAAGGGAGCGATGGGGAACGCAGCGTGATTTCCCGGGTAATGAAGGGAGCGATGGGGAACGCAGCGTGATTTCCCGGGTAATGAAGGGAGCGATGGGGAACGCAGCGTGATTTCCCGGGTAATGAAGGGAGCGATGGGGAACGCGGCGTGATTTCCCGGGTAATGAAGGGAGCGATGGGGAACCCGGCGTGATTTCCCGGGTAATGAAGGGAGCGATGGGGAACGCAGCGTGATTTCCCGGGTAATGAAGGGAGCGATGGGGAACGCAGCGTGATTTCCCGGGTAATGAAGGGAGCGATGGGGAACGCAGCGTGATTTCCCGGGTAATGAAGGGAGCGATGGGGAACGCAGCGTGATTTCCCGGGTAATGAAGGGAGCGATGGGGAACGCAGCGTGATTTCCCGGGTAATGAAGGGAGCGATGGGGAACGCAGCGTGATTTCCCGGGTAATGAAGGGAGCGATGGGGAACGCGGCGTGATTTCCCGGGTAATGAAGGGAGCGATGGGGAACGCGGCGTGATTTCCCGGGTAATGAAGGGAGCGATGGGGAACGCGGCGTGATTTCCCGGGTAATGAAGGGAGCGATGGGGAACGCGGCGTGATTTCCCGGGTAATGAAGGGAGCGATGGGGAACGCAGCGTGATTTCCCGGGTAATGAAGGGAGCGATGGGGAACGCAGCGTGATTTCCCGGGTAATGAAGGGAGCGATGGGGAACGCAGCGTGATTTCCCGGGTAATGAAGGGAGCGATGGGGAACGCAGCGTGATTTCCCGGGTAATGAAGGGAGCGATGGGGAACGCGGCGTGATTTCCCGGGTAATGAAGGGAGCGATGGGGAACCCAGCGTGATTTCCCGGGTAATGAAGGGAGCGATGGGGAACGCAGCGTGATTTCCCGGGTAATGAAGGGAGCGATGGGGAACGCGGCGTGATTTCCCGGGTAATGAAGGGAGCGATGGGGAACGCGGCGTGATTTCCCGGGTAATGAAGGGAGCGATGGGGAACGCGGCGTGATTTCCCGGGTAATGAAGGGAGCGATGGGGAACGCGGCGTGATTTCCCGGGTAATGAAGGGAGCGATGGGGAACGCAGCGTGATTTCCCGGGTAATGAAGGGAGCGATGGGGAACGCGGCGTGATTTCCCGGGTAATGAAGGGAGCGATGGGGAACGCAGCGTGATTTCCCGGGTAATGAAGGGAGCGATGGGGAACCCAGCGTGATTTCCCGGGTAATGAAGGGAGCGATGGGGAACGCAGCGTGATTTCCCGGGTAATGAAGGGAGCGATGGGGAACCCGGCGTGATTTCCCGGGTAATGAAGGGAGCGATGGGGAACGCGGCGTGATTTCCCGGGTAATGAAGGGAGCGATGGGGAACGCGGCGTGATTTCCCGGGTAATGAAGGGAGCGATGGGGAACGCAGCGTGATTTCCCGGGTAATGAAGGGAGCGATGGGGAACGCGGCGTGATTTCCCGGGTAATGAAGGGAGCGATGGGGAACCCCGCGTGATTTCCCGGGTAATGAAGTGAGCGATGGGGAACGCAGCGTGATTTCCCGGGTAATGAAGGGAGCGATGGGGAACGCAGCGTGATTTCCCGGGTAATGAAGGGAGCGATGGGGAACGCAGCGTGATTTCCCGGGTAATGAAGGGAGCGATGGGGAACGTGGCGTGATTTCCCGGGTAATGAAGGGAGCGATGGGGAACGCAGCGTGATTTCCCGGGTAATGAAGGGAGCGATGGGGAACGCAGCGTGATTTCCCGGGTAATGAAGGGAGCGATGGGGAACGCAGCGTGATTTCCCGGGTAATGAAGGGAGCGATGGGGAACGCGGCGTGATTTCCCGGGTAATGAAGGGAGCGATGGGGAACGCAGCGTGATTTCCCGGGTAATGAAGGGAGCGATGGGGAACGCAGCGTGATTTCCCGGGGAATGAAGGGAGCGATGGGGAACGCAGTGTGATTTCCCGGGTAATGAAGGGAGCGATGGGGAACGCGGCGTGATTTCCCGGGTAATGAAGGGAGCGATGGGGAACGCGGCGTGATTTCCCGGGTAATGAAGGGAGCGATGGGGAACGCAGCGTGATTTCCCGGGTAATGAAGGGAGCGATGGGGAACGCAGCGTGATTTCCCGGGTAATGAAGGGAGCGATGGGGAACGCGGCGTGATTTCCCGGGTAATGAAGGGAGCGATGGGGAACGCAGCGTGATTTCCCGGGTAATGAAGGGAGCGATGGGGAACGCAGCGTGATTTCCCGGGTAATGAAGGGAGCGATGGGGAACGCAGCGTGATTTCCCGGGTAATGAAGGGAGCGATGGGGAACGCGGCGTGATTTCCCGGGTAATGAAGGGAGCGATGGGGAACGCAGCGTGATTTCCCGGGTAATGAAGGGAGCGATGGGGAACGCGGCGTGATTTCCCGGGTAATGAAGGGAGCGATGGGGAACGCAGCGTGATTTCCCGGGTAATGAAGGGAGCGATGGGGAACGCAGCGTGATTTCCCGGGTAATGAAGGGAGCGATGGGGAACGCAGCGTGATTTCCCGGGTAATGAAGGGAGCGATGGGGAACGCAGCGTGATTTCCCGGGTAATGAAGGGAGCGATGGGGAACGCAGCGTGATTTCCCGGGTAATGAAGGGAGCGATGGGGAACGCAGCGTGATTTCCCGGGTAATGAAGGGAGCGATGGGGACCCCGGCGTGATTTCCCGGGTAATGAAGGGAGCGATGGGGAACGCAGCGTGATTTCCCGGGTAATGAAGGGAGCGATGGGGAACCCGGCGTGATTTCCCGGGTAATGAAGGGAGCGATGGGGAACGCGGCGTGATTTCCCGGGTAATGAAGGGAGCGATGGGGAACGTGGCGTGATTTCCCGGGTAATGAAGGGAGCGATGGGGAACGCAGCGTGATTTCCCGGGTAATGAAGGGAGCGATGGGGAACGCAGCGTGATTTCCCGGGTAATGAAGGGAGCGATGGGGAACGCAGCGTGATTTCCCGGGTAATGAAGGGAGCGATGGGGAACGCAGCGTGATTTCCCGGGTAATGAAGGGAGCGATGGGGAACCCAGCGTGATTTCCCGGGTAATGAAGGGAGCGATGGGGAACGCAGCGTGATTTCCCGGGTAATGAAGGGAGCGATGGGGAACCCAGCGTGATTTCCCGGGTAATGAAGGGAGCGATGGGGAACGCAGCGTGATTTCCCGGGTAATGAAGTGAGCGATGGGGAACGCAGCGTGATTTCCCGGGTAATGAAGGGAGCGATGGGGAACGCGGCGTGATTTCCCGGGTAATGAAGGGAGCGATGGGGAACGCGGCGTGATTTCCCGGGTAATGAAGGGAGCGATGGGGAACGCAGCGTGATTTCCCGGGTAATGAAGTGAGCGATGGGGAACGCAGCGTGATTTCCCGGGTAATGAAGTGAGCGATGGGGAACGCAGCGTGATTTCCCGGGTAATGAAGGGAGCGATGGGGAACACAGCGTGATTTCCCGGGTAATGAAGGGAGCGATGGGGAACCCAGCGTGATTTCCCGGGTAATGAAGGGAGCGATGGGGAACCCGGCGTGATTTCCCGGGTAATGAAGGGAGCGATGGGGAACGCGGCGTGATTTCCCGGGTAATGAAGGGAGCGATGGGGAACGCGGCGTGATTTCCCGGGTAATGAAGGGAGCGATGGGGAACGCAGCGTGATTTCCCGGGTAATGAAGGGAGCGATGGGGAACCCGGCGTGATTTCCCGGGTAATGAAGGGAGCGATGGGGAACGCGGCGTGATTTCCCGGGTAATGAAGGGAGCGATGGGGAACGCAGCGTGATTTCCCGGGTAATGAAGGGAGCGATGGGGAACGCGGCGTGATTTCCCGGGTAATGAAGGGAGCGATGGGGAACGCAGCGTGATTTCCCGGGTAATGAAGGGAGCGATGGGGAACGCAGCGTGATTTCCCGGGTAATGAAGGGAGCGATGGGGAACGCGGCGTGATTTCCCGGGTAATGAAGGGAGCGATGGGGAACCCGGCGTGATTTCCCGGGTAATGAAGGGAGCGATGGGGAACGCAGCGTGATTTCCCGGGTAATGAAGGGAGCGATGGGGAACGCGGCGTGATTTCCCGGGTAATGAAGGGAGCGATGGGGAACACAGCGTGATTTCCCGGGTAATGAAGGGAGCGATGGGGAACGCAGCGTGATTTCCCGGGTAATGAAGGGAGCGATGGGGAACGCGGCGTGATTTCCTGGGTAATGAAGGGAGCGATGGGGAACACAGCGTGATTTCCCGGGTAATGAAGGGAGCGATGGGGAACGCAGCGTGATTTCCCGGGTAATGAAGGGAGCGATGGGGAACGCAGCGTGATTTCCCGGGTAATGAAGGGAGCGATGGGGAACCCGGCGTGATTTCCCGGGTAATGAAGGGAGCGATGGGGAACCCGGCGTGATTTCCCGGGTAATGAAGGGAGCGATGGGGAACCCGGCGTGATTTCCCGGGTAATGAAGGGAGCGATGGGGAACGCAGCGTGATTTCCCGGGTAATGAAGGGAGCGATGGGGAACGCAGCGTGATTTCCCGGGTAATGAAGGGAGCGATGGGGAACGCAGCGTGATTTCCCGGGTAATGAAGGGAGCGATGGGGAACGCAGCGTGATTTCCCGGGTAATGAAGGGAGCGATGGGGAACGCAGCGTGATTTCCCGGGTAATGAAGGGAGCGATGGGGAACGCGGCGTGATTTCCCGGGTAATGAAGGGAGCGATGGGGAACCCAGCGTGATTTCCCGGGTAATGAAGGGAGCGATGGGGAACGCAGCGTGATTTCCCGGGTAATGAAGGGAGCGATGGGGAACGCAGCGTGATTTCCCGGGTAATGAAGGGAGCGATGGGGAACCCGGCGTGATTTCCCGGGTAATGAAGGGAGCGATGGGGAACGCGGCGTGATTTCCCGGGTAATGAAGGGAGCGATGGGGAACGCAGCGTGATTTCCCGGGTAATGAAGGGAGCGATGGGGAACGCGGCGTGATTTCCCGGGTAATGAAGGGAGCGATGGGGAACCCAGCGTGATTTCCCGGGTAATGAAGGGAGCGATGGGGAACGCAGCGTGATTTCCCGGGTAATGAAGGGAGCGATGGGGAACGCAGCGTGATTTCCCGGGTAATGAAGGGAGCGATGGGGAACACGGCGTGATTTCCCGGGTAATGAAGGGAGCGATGGGGAACGCAGCGTGATTTCCCGGGTAATGAAGGGAGCGATGGGGAACGCAGCGTGATTTCCCGGGTAATGAAGGGAGCGATGGGGAACGCGGCGTGATTTCCCGGGTAATGAAGGGAGCGATGGGGAACGCAGCGTGATTTCCCGGGTAATGAAGTGAGCGATGGGGAACGCAGCGTGATTTCCCGGGTAATGAAGGGAGCGATGGGGAACGCAGCGTGATTTCCCGGGTAATGAAGGGAGCGATGGGGAACGCAGCGTGATTTCCCGGGTAATGAAGTGAGCGATGGGGAACGCAGCGTGATTTCCCGGGTAATGAAGGGAGCGATGGGGAACGCAGCGTGATTTCCCGGGTAATGAAGGGAGCGATGGGGAACGCAGCGTGATTTCCCGGGTAATGAAGGGAGCGATGGGGAACGCAGCGTGATTTCCCGGGTAATGAAGGGAGCGATGGGGAACGCGGCGTGATTTCCCGGGTAATGAAGGGAGCGATGGGGAACCCGGCGTGATTTCCCGGGTAATGAAGGGAGCGATGGGGAACGCAGCGTGATTTCCCGGGTAATGAAGGGAGCGATGGGGAACGCAGCGTGATTTCCCGGGTAATGAAGGGAGCGATGGGGAACGCAGCGTGATTTCCCGGGTAATGAAGGGAGCGATGGGGAACGCAGCGTGATTTCCCGGGTAATGAAGGGAGCGATGGGGAACGCAGCGTGATTTCCCGGGTAATGAAGGGAGCGATGGGGAACGCAGCGTGATTTCCCGGGTAATGAAGGGAGCGATGGGGAACGCGGCGTGATTTCCCGGGTAATGAAGGGAGCGATGGGGAACGCGGCGTGATTTCCCGGGTAATGAAGGGAGCGATGGGGAACGCGGCGTGATTTCCCGGGTAATGAAGGGAGCGATGGGGAACGCGGCGTGATTTCCCGGGTAATGAAGGGAGCGATGGGGAACGCAGCGTGATTTCCCGGGTAATGAAGGGAGCGATGGGGAACGCAGCGTGATTTCCCGGGTAATGAAGGGAGCGATGGGGAACGCAGCGTGATTTCCCGGGTAATGAAGGGAGCGATGGGGAACGCAGCGTGATTTCCCGGGTAATGAAGGGAGCGATGGGGAACGCGGCGTGATTTCCCGGGTAATGAAGGGAGCGATGGGGAACCCAGCGTGATTTCCCGGGTAATGAAGGGAGCGATGGGGAACGCAGCGTGATTTCCCGGGTAATGAAGGGAGCGATGGGGAACGCGGCGTGATTTCCCGGGTAATGAAGGGAGCGATGGGGAACGCGGCGTGATTTCCCGGGTAATGAAGGGAGCGATGGGGAACGCGGCGTGATTTCCCGGGTAATGAAGGGAGCGATGGGGAACGCGGCGTGATTTCCCGGGTAATGAAGGGAGCGATGGGGAACGCAGCGTGATTTCCCGGGTAATGAAGGGAGCGATGGGGAACGCGGCGTGATTTCCCGGGTAATGAAGGGAGCGATGGGGAACGCAGCGTGATTTCCCGGGTAATGAAGGGAGCGATGGGGAACCCAGCGTGATTTCCCGGGTAATGAAGGGAGCGATGGGGAACGCAGCGTGATTTCCCGGGTAATGAAGGGAGCGATGGGGAACCCGGCGTGATTTCCCGGGTAATGAAGGGAGCGATGGGGAACGCGGCGTGATTTCCCGGGTAATGAAGGGAGCGATGGGGAACGCGGCGTGATTTCCCGGGTAATGAAGGGAGCGATGGGGAACGCAGCGTGATTTCCCGGGTAATGAAGGGAGCGATGGGGAACGCGGCGTGATTTCCCGGGTAATGAAGGGAGCGATGGGGAACCCCGCGTGATTTCCCGGGTAATGAAGTGAGCGATGGGGAACGCAGCGTGATTTCCCGGGTAATGAAGGGAGCGATGGGGAACGCAGCGTGATTTCCCGGGTAATGAAGGGAGCGATGGGGAACGCAGCGTGATTTCCCGGGTAATGAAGGGAGCGATGGGGAACGTGGCGTGATTTCCCGGGTAATGAAGGGAGCGATGGGGAACGCAGCGTGATTTCCCGGGTAATGAAGGGAGCGATGGGGAACGCAGCGTGATTTCCCGGGTAATGAAGGGAGCGATGGGGAACGCAGCGTGATTTCCCGGGTAATGAAGGGAGCGATGGGGAACGCGGCGTGATTTCCCGGGTAATGAAGGGAGCGATGGGGAACGCAGCGTGATTTCCCGGGTAATGAAGGGAGCGATGGGGAACCCAGCGTGATTTCCCGGGTAATGAAGGGAGCGATGGGGAACGCAGCGTGATTTCCCGGGTAATGAAGGGAGCGATGGGGAACCCGGCGTGATTTCCCGGGTAATGAAGGGAGCGATGGGGAACGCAGCGTGATTTCCCGGGTAATGAAGGGAGCGATGGGGAACGCGGCGTGATTTCCCGGGTAATGAAGGGAGCGATGGGGAACCCGGCGTGATTTCCCGGGTAATGAAGGGAGCGATGGGGAACGCAGCGTGATTTCCCGGGTAATGAAGGGAGCGATGGGGAACGCAGCGTGATTTCCCGGGTAATGAAGGGAGCGATGGGGAACGCAGCGTGATTTCCCGGGTAATGAAGGGAGCGATGGGGAACGCAGCGTGATTTCCCGGGTAATGAAGGGAGCGATGGGGAACGCAGCGTGATTTCCCGGGTAATGAAGGGAGCGATGGGGAACCCAGCGTGATTTCCCGGGTAATGAAGGGAGCGATGGGGAACGCAGCGTGATTTCCCGGGTAATGAAGGGAGCGATGGGGAACGCGGCGTGATTTCCCGGGTAATGAAGGGAGCGATGGGGAACGCAGCGTGATTTCCCGGGTAATGAAGGGAGCGATGGGGAACCCGGCGTGATTTCCCGGGTAATGAAGGGAGCGATGGGGAACGCAGCGTGATTTCCCGGGTAATGAAGGGAGCGATGGGGAACGCAGCGTGATTTCCCGGGTAATGAAGTGAGCGATGGGGAACGCAGCGTGATTTCCCGGGTAATGAAGGGAGCGATGGGGAACGCAGCGTGATTTCCCGGGTAATGAAGGGAGCGATGGGGAACGCGGCGTGATTTCCCGGGTAATGAAGGGAGCGATGGGGAACCCAGCGTGATTTCCCGGGTAATGAAGGGAGCGATGGGGAACGCAGCGTGATTTCCCGGGTAATGAAGGGAGCGATGGGGAACGCAGCGTGATTTCCCGGGTAATGAAGGGAGCGATGGGGAACCCGGCGTGATTTCCCGGGTAATGAAGGGAGCGATGGGGAACGCAGCGTGATTTCCCGGGTAATGAAGGGAGCGATGGGGAACGCGGCGTGATTTCCCGGGTAATGAAGGGAGCGATGGGGAACGCAGCGTGATTTCCCGGGTAATGAAGGGAGCGATGGGGAACGCAGCGTGATTTCCCGGGTAATGAAGGGAGCGATGGGGAACGCAGCGTGATTTCCCGGGTAATGAAGGGAGCGATGGGGAACGCAGCGTGATTTCCCGGGTAATGAAGGGAGCGATGGGGAACGCGGCGTGATTTCCCGGGTAATGAAGTGAGCGATGGGGAACGCAGCGTGATTTCCCGGGTAATGAAGGGAGCGATGGGGAACGCAGCGTGATTTCCCGGGTAATGAAGGGAGCGATGGGGAACGCAGCGTGATTTCCCGGGTAATGAAGGGAGCGATGGGGAACCCAGCGTGATTTCCCGGGTAATGAAGGGAGCGATGGGGAACCCAGCGTGATTTCCCGGGTAATGAAGTGAGCGATGGGGAACGCAGCGTGATTTCCCGGGTAATGAAGGGAGCGATGGGGAACGCAGCGTGATTTCCCGGGTAATGAAGGGAGCGATGGGGAACCCAGCGTGATTTCCCGGGTAATGAAGTGAGCGATGGGGAACGCAGCGTGATTTCCCGGGTAATGAAGGGAGCGATGGGGAACGCAGCGTGATTTCCCGGGTAATGAAGGGAGCGATGGGGAACGCGGCGTGATTTCCCGGGTAATGAAGGGAGCGATGGGGAACGCAGCGTGATTTCCCGGGTAATGAAGGGAGCGATGGGGAACGTGGCGTGATTTCCCGGGTAATGAAGGGAGCGATGGGGAACCCGGCGTGATTTCCCGGGTAATGAAGGGAGCGATGGGGAACCCAGCGTGATTTCCCGGGTAATGAAGGGAGCGATGGGGAACGCGGCGTGATTTCCCGGGTAATGAAGGGAGCGATGGGGAACGCGGCGTGATTTCCCGGGTAATGAAGGGAGCGATGGGGAACCCAGCGTGATTTCCCGGGTAATGAAGGGAGCGATGGGGAACCCGGCGTGATTTCCCGGGTAATGAAGGGAGCGATGGGGAACCCGGCGTGATTTCCCGGGTAATGAAGGGAGCGATGGGGAACGCAGCGTGATTTCCCGGGTAATGAAGGGAGCGATGGGGAACGCGGCGTGATTTCCCGGGTAATGAAGGGAGCGATGGGGAACGCAGCGTGATTTCCCGGGTAATGAAGGGAGCGATGGGGAACGCAGCGTGATTTCCCGGGTAATGAAGGGAGCGATGGGGAACGCGGCGTGATTTCCCGGGTAATGAAGGGAGCGATGGGGAACGCAGCGTGATTTCCCGGGTAATGAAGGGAGCGATGGGGAACGCAGCGTGATTTCCCGGGTAATGAAGGGAGCGATGGGGAACGCGGCGTGATTTCCCGGGTAATGAAGGGAGCGATGGGGAACGCAGCGTGATTTCCCGGGTAATGAAGGGAGCGATGGGGAACGCAGCGTGATTTCCCGGGTAATGAAGGGAGCGATGGGGAACGCAGCGTGATTTCCCGGGTAATGAAGGGAGCGATGGGGAACGCAGCGTGATTTCCCGGGTAATGAAGGGAGCGATGGGGAACACAGCGTGATTTCCCGGGTAATGAAGGGAGCGATGGGGAACGCAGCGTGATTTCCCGGGTAATGAAGGGAGCGATGGGGAACGCGGCGTGATTTCCCGGGTAATGAAGGGAGCGATGGGGAACGCAGCGTGATTTCCCGGGTAATGAAGGGAGCGATGGGGAACCCGGCGTGATTTCCCGGGTAATGAAGGGAGCGATGGGGAACGCAGCGTGATTTCCCGGGTAATGAAGGGAGCGATGGGGAACGCAGCGTGATTTCCCGGGTAATGAAGGGAGCGATGGGGAACGCAGCGTGATTTCCCGGGTAATGAAGTGAGCGATGGGGAACGCAGCGTGATTTCCCGGGTAATGAAGGGAGCGATGGGGAACGCAGCGTGATTTCCCCGGTAATGAAGGGAGCGATGGGGAACGCAGCGTGATTTCCCGGGTAATGAAGGGAGCGATGGGGAACGCAGCGTGATTTCCCGGGTAATGAAGGGAGCGATGGGGAACGCAGCGTGATTTCCCGGGTAATGAAGGGAGCGATGGGGAACGCAGCGTGATTTCCCGGGTAATGAAGGGAGCGATGGGGAACGCAGCGTGATTTCCCCGGTAATGAAGGGAGCGATGGGGAACGCAGCGTGATTTCCCGGGTAATGAAGGGAGCGATGGGGAACGCAGCGTGATTTCCCGGGGAATGAAGGGAGCGATGGGGAACACAGCGTGATTTCCCGGGTAATGAAGGGAGCGATGGGGAACGCAGCGTGATTTCCCGGGTAATGAAGGGAGCGATGGGGAACGCAGCGTGATTTCCCGGGTAATGAAGGGAGCGATGGGGAACGCAGCGTGATTTCCCGGGTAATGAAGGGAGCGATGGGGAACGCAGCGTGATTTCCCGGGTAATGAAGGGAGCGATGGGGAACGCAGCGTGATTTCCCGGGTAATGAAGGGAGCGATGGGGAACGCAGCGTGATTTCCCGGGTAATGAAGGGAGCGATGGGGAACGCGGCGTGATTTCCCGGGTAATGAAGGGAGCGATGGGGAACGCAGCGTGATTTCCCGGGTAATGAAGGGAGCGATGGGGAACGCAGCGTGATTTCCCGGGTAATGAAGGGAGCGATGGGGAACCCGGCGTGATTTCCCGGGTAATGAAGGGAGCGATGGGGAACCCGGCGTGATTTCCCGGGTAATGAAGGGAGCGATGGGGAACGCGGCGTGATTTCCCGGGTAATGAAGGGAGCGATGGGGAACACAGCGTGATTTCCCGGGTAATGAAGGGAGCGATGGGGAACGCAGCGTGATTTCCCGGGTAATGAAGGGAGCGATGGGGAACGCAGCGTGATTTCCCGGGTAATGAAGGGAGCGATGGGGAACGCAGCGTGATTTCCCGGGTAATGAAGGGAGCGATGGGGAACGCAGCGTGATTTCCCGGGTAATGAAGGGAGCGATGGGGAACGCAGCGTGATTTCCCGGGTAATGAAGGGAGCGATGGGGAACCCGGCGTGATTTCCCGGGTAATGAAGGGAGCGATGGGGAACCCAGCGTGATTTCCCGGGTAATGAAGGGAGCGATGGGGAACGCGGCGTGATTTCCCGGGTAATGAAGGGAGCGATGGGGAACGCAGCGTGATTTCCCGGGTAATGAAGGGAGCGATGGGGAACGCAGCGTGATTTCCCGGGTAATGAAGGGAGCGATGGGGAACGCAGCGTGATTTCCCGGGTAATGAAGGGAGCGATGGGGAACGCGGCGTGATTTCCCGGGTAATGAAGGGAGCGATGGGGAACGCAGCGTGATTTCCCGGGTAATGAAGGGAGCGATGGGGAACGCGGCGTGATTTCCCGGGTAATGAAGGGAGCGATGGGGAACGCAGCGTGATTTCCCGGGTAATGAAGGGAGCGATGGGGAACACAGCGTGATTTCCCGGGTAATGAAGGGAGCGATGGGGAACGCAGCGTGATTTCCCGGGTAATGAAGGGAGCGATGGGGAACCCAGCGTGATTTCCCGGGTAATGAAGGGAGCGATGGGGAACGCAGCGTGATTTCCCGGGTAATGAAGGGAGCGATGGGGAACGCGGCGTGAGCGATGGGGACCCCGGCGTGATTTCCCGGGTAATGAAGGGAGCGATGGGGACCCCGGCGTGATTTCCCGGGTAATGAAGGGAGCGATGGGGAACGCGGCGTGATTTCCCGGGTAATGAAGGGAGCGATGGGGAACGCGGCGTGATTTCCCGGGTAATGAAGGGAGCGATGGGGAACGCAGCGTGATTTCCCGGGTAATGAAGGGAGCGATGGGGAACGCAGCGTGATTTCCCGGATAATGAAGGGAGCGATGGGGAACGCGGCGTGATTTCCCGGGTAATGAAGGGAGCGATGGGGACCCCGGCGTGATTTCCCGGGTAATGAAGGGAGCGATGGGGAACGCGGCGTGATTTCCCGGGTAATGAAGGGAGCGATGGGGAACCCAGCGTGATTTCCCGGGTAATGAAGGGAGCGATGGGGAACGCGGCGTGATTTCCCGGGTAATGAAGGGAGCGATGGGGAACGCGGCGTGATTTCCCGGGTAATGAAGGGAGCGATGGGGACCCCGGCGTGATTTCCCGGGTAATGAAGGGAGCGATGGGGAACGCGGCGTGATTTCCCGGGTAATGAAGGGAGCGATGGGGAACCCAGCGTGATTTCCCGGGTAATGAAGGGAGCGATGGGGAACCCGGCGTGATTTCCCGGGTAATGAAGGGAGCGATGGGGACCCCGGCGTGATTTCCCGGGTAATGAAGGGAGCGATGGGGAACGCAGCGTGATTTCCCGGGTAATGAAGGGAGCGATGGGGAACGCAGCGTGATTTCCCGGGTAATGAAGGGAGCGATGGGGAACCCAGCGTGATTTCCCGGGTAATGAAGGGAGCGATGGGGAACGCAGCGTGATTTCCCGGGTAATGAAGGGAGCGATGGGGAACGCGGCGTGATTTCCCGGGTAATGAAGGGAGCGATGGGGAACGCGGCGTGATTTCCCGGGTAATGAAGGGAGCGATGGGGAACGCGGCGTGATTTCCCGGGTAATGAAGGGAGCGATGGGGAACGCGGCGTGATTTCCCGGGTAATGAAGGGAGCGATGGGGAACGCAGCGTGATTTCCCGGGTAATGAAGGGAGCGATGGGGAACCCGGCGTGATTTCCCGGGTAATGAAGGGAGCGATGGGGAACGCAGCGTGATTTCCCGGGTAATGAAGGGAGCGATGGGGAACGCAGCGTGATTTCCCAGGTAATGAAGGGAGCGATGGGGAACCCAGCGTGATTTCCCGGGTAATGAAGGGAGCGATGGGGAACGCGGCGTGATTTCCCGGGTAATGAAGGGAGCGATGGGGAACCCAGCGTGATTTCCCGGGTAATGAAGGGAGCGATGGGGAACGCGGCGTGATTTCCCGGGTAATGAAGGGAGCGATGGGGAACGCAGCGTGATTTCCCGGGTAATGAAGGGAGCGATGGGGAACGCAGCGTGATTTCCCGGGTAATGAAGGGAGCGATGGGGAACCCGGCGTGATTTCCCCGGTAATGAAGGGAGCGATGGGGAACCCAGCGTGATTTCCCGGGTAATGAAGGGAGCGATGGGGAACACAGCGTGATTTCCCGGGTAATGAAGGGAGCGATGGGGAACCCAGCGTGATTTCCCGGGTAATGAAGGGAGCGATGGGGAACGCGGCGTGATTTCCCGGGTAATGAAGGGAGCGATGGGGAACGCAGCGTGATTTCCCGGGTAATGAAGGGAGCGATGGGGAACGCAGCGTGATTTCCCGGGTAATGAAGTGAGCGATGGGGAACGCGGCGTGATTTCCCGGGTAATGAAGGGAGCGATGGGGAACGCAGCGTGATTTCCCGGGTAATGAAGGGAGCGATGGGGAACGCGGCGTGATTTCCCGGGTAATGAAGGGAGCGATGGGGAACCCAGCGTGATTTCCCGGGTAATGAAGGGAGCGATGGGGAACGCAGCGTGATTTCCCGGGTAATGAAGGGAGCGATGGGGAACGCGGCGTGATTTCCCGGGTAATGAAGGGAGCGATGGGGAACGCGGCGTGATTTCCCGGGTAATGAAGGGAGCGATGGGGAACCCAGCGTGATTTCCCGGGTAATGAAGGGAGCGATGGGGAACGCGGCGTGATTTCCCGGGTAATGAAGTGAGCGATGGGGAACGCGGCGTGATTTCCCGGGTAATGAAGTGAGCGATGGGGAACGCAGCGTGATTTCCCGGGTAATGAAGGGAGCGATGGGGAACCCGGCGTGATTTCCCGGGTAATGAAGGGAGCGATGGGGAACGCGGCGTGATTTCCCGGGTAATGAAGGGAGCGATGGGGAACGCGGCGTGATTTCCCGGGTAATGAAGGGAGCGATGGGGAACGCGGCGTGATTTCCCGGGTAATGAAGGGAGCGATGGGGAACGCAGCGTGATTTCCCGGGTAATGAAGGGAGCGATGGGGAACGCGGCGTGATTTCCCGGGTAATGAAGGGAGCGATGGGGAACGCGGCGTGATTTCCCGGGTAATGAAGGGAGCGATGGGGAACGCAGCGTGATTTCCCGGGTAATGAAGGGAGCGATGGGGAACGCGGCGTGATTTCCCGGGTAATGAAGGGAGCGATGGGGAACGCGGCGTGATTTCCCGGGTAATGAAGGGAGCGATGGGGAACGCAGCGTGATTTCCCGGGTAATGAAGGGAGCGATGGGGAACGCAGCGTGATTTCCCGGGTAATGAAGGGAGCGATGGGGAACGCAGCGTGATTTCCCGGGTAATGAAGGGAGCGATGGGGAACGCAGCGTGATTTCCCGGGTAATGAAGGGAGCGATGGGGAACGCAGCGTGATTTCCCGGGTAATGAAGGGAGCGATGGGGAACGCAGCGTGATTTCCCGGGTAATGAAGGGAGCGATGGGGAACGCGGCGTGATTTCCCGGGTAATGAAGGGAGCGATGGGGAACGCAGCGTGATTTCCCGGGTAATGAAGGGAGCGATGGGGAACGCAGCGTGATTTCCCGGGTAATGAAGGGAGCGATGGGGAACGCAGCGTGATTTCCCGGGTAATGAAGGGAGCGATGGGGAACGCAGCGTGATTTCCCGGGTAATGAAGGGAGCGATGGGGAACGCGGCGTGATTTCCCGGGTAATGAAGGGAGCGATGGGGAACGCAGCGTGATTTCCCGGGTAATGAAGGGAGCGATGGGGAACGCAGCGTGATTTCCCGGGTAATGAAGGGAGCGATGGGGAACCCGGCGTGATTTCCCGGGTAATGAAGGGAGCGATGGGGAACGCAGCGTGATTTCCCGGGTAATGAAGGGAGCGATGGGGAACGCAGCGTGATTTCCCGGGTAATGAAGGGAGCGATGGGGAACGCAGCGTGATTTCCCGGGTAATGAAGGGAGCGATGGGGAACCCGGCGTGATTTCCCGGGTAATGAAGGGAGCGATGGGGAACGCAGCGTGATTTCCCGGGTAATGAAGGGAGCGATGGGGAACGCAGCGTGATTTCCCGGGTAATGAAGGGAGCGATGGGGAACCGGCGTGATTTCCCGGGTAATGAAGGGAGCGATGGGGAACGCAGCGTGATTTCCCGGGTAATGAAGGGAGCGATGGGGAACGCGGCGTGATTTCCCGGGTAATGAAGGGAGCGATGGGGAACGCGGCGTGATTTCCCGGGTAATGAAGGGAGCGATGGGGAACGCAGCGTGATTTCCCGGGTAATGAAGGGAGCGATGGGGAACGCGGCGTGATTTCCCGGGTAATGAAGGGAGCGATGGGGAACGCAGCGTGATTTCCCGGGTAATGAAGGGAGCGATGGGGAACGCAGCGTGATTTCCCGGGTAATGAAGGGAGCGATGGGGAACGCAGCGTGATTTCCCGGGTAATGAAGGGAGCGATGGGGAACGCAGCGTGATTTCCCGGGTAATGAAGGGAGCGATGGGGAACCCAGCGTGATTTCCCGGGTAATGAAGGGAGCGATGGGGAACGCGGCGTGATTTCCCGGGTAATGAAGGGAGCGATGGGGAACGCGGCGTGATTTCCCGGGTAATGAAGGGAGCGATGGGGAACGCGGCGTGATTTCCCGGGTAATGAAGGGAGCGATGGGGAACACAGCGTGATTTCCCGGGTAATGAAGGGAGCGATGGGGAACGCAGCGTGATTTCCCGGGTAATGAAGTGAGCGATGGGGAACGCAGCGTGATTTCCCGGGTAATGAAGGGAGCGATGGGGAACGCAGCGTGATTTCCCGGGTAATGAAGGGAGCGATGGGGAACGCGGCGTGATTTCCCGGGTAATGAAGGGAGCGATGGGGAACGCAGCGTGATTTCCCGGGTAATGAAGGGAGCGATGGGGAACGCGGCGTGATTTCCCGGGTAATGAAGGGAGCGATGGGGAACGCAGCGTGATTTCCCGGGTAATGAAGTGAGCGATGGGGAACCCGGCGTGATTTCCCGGGTAATGAAGGGAGCGATGGGGAACGCAGCGTGATTTCCCGGGTAATGAAGGGAGCGATGGGGAACGCAGCGTGATTTCCCGGGTAATGAAGGGAGCGATGGGGAACGCAGCGTGATTTCCCGGGTAATGAAGGGAGCGATGGGGAACGCAGCGTGATTTCCCGGGTAATGAAGGGAGCGATGGGGAACGCAGCGTGATTTCCCGGGTAATGAAGGGAGCGATGGGGAACGCGGCGTGATTTCCCGGGTAATGAAGGGAGCGATGGGGAACCCAGCGTGATTTCCCGGGTAATGAAGGGAGCGATGGGGAACGCAGCGTGATTTCCCGGGTAATGAAGTGAGCGATGGGGAACGCAGCGTGATTTCCCGGGTAATGAAGGGAGCGATGGGGAACGCGGCGTGATTTCCCGGGTAATGAAGGGAGCGATGGGGAACGCAGCGTGATTTCCCGGGTAATGAAGGGAGCGATGGGGAACGCAGCGTGATTTCCCGGGTAATGAAGGGAGCGATGGGGAACCCGGCGTGATTTCCCGGGTAATGAAGGGAGCGATGGGGAACGCGGCGTGATTTCCCGGGTAATGAAGGGAGCGATGGGGAACGCAGCGTGATTTCCCGGGTAATGAAGGGAGCGATGGGGAACCGGCGTGATTTCCCGGGTAATGAAGGGAGCGATGGGGAACCCGGCGTGATTTCCCGGGTAATGAAGGGAGCGATGGGGAACCCGGCGTGATTTCCCGGGTAATGAAGGGAGCGATGGGGAACGCAGCGTGATTTCCCGGGTAATGAAGGGAGCGATGGGGAACGCAGCGTGATTTCCCGGGTAATGAAGGGAGCGATGGGGAACGCAGCGTGATTTCCCGGGTAATGAAGGGAGCGATGGGGAACCCGGCGTGATTTCCCGGGTAATGAAGGGAGCGATGGGGAACGCAGCGTGATTTCCCGGGTAATGAAGGGAGCGATGGGGAACGCAGCGTGATTTCCCGGGTAATGAAGGGAGCGATGGGGAACCCGGCGTGATTTCCCGGGTAATGAAGGGAGCGATGGGGAACGCAGCGTGATTTCCCGGGTAATGAAGGGAGCGATGGGGAACGCAGCGTGATTTCCCGGGTAATGAAGGGAGCGATGGGGAACGCAGCGTGATTTCCCGGGTAATGAAGGGAGCGATGGGGAACGCGGCGTGATTTCCCGGGTAATGAAGGGAGCGATGGGGAACGCGGCGTGATTTCCCAGGTAATGAAGGGAGCGATGGGGAACGCAGCGTGATTTCCCGGGTAATGAAGGGAGCGATGGGGAACGCGGCGTGATTTCCCGGGTAATGAAGGGAGCGATGGGGAACGCAGCGTGATTTCCCGGGTAATGAAGGGAGCGATGGGGAACGCGGCGTGATTTCCCGGGTAATGAAGGGAGCGATGGGGAACGCAGCGTGATTTCCCGGGTAATGAAGGGAGCGATGGGGAACGCGGCGTGATTTCCCGGGTAATGAAGGGAGCGATGGGGAACCCGGCGTGATTTCCCGGGTAATGAAGGGAGCGATGGGGAACGCAGCGTGATTTCCCGGGTAATGAAGGGAGCGATGGGGAACGCAGCGTGATTTCCCGGGTAATGAAGGGAGCGATGGGGAACGCAGCGTGATTTCCCGGGTAATGAAGGGAGCGATGGGGAACGCGGCGTGATTTCCCGGGTAATGAAGGGAGCGATGGGGAACGCAGCGTGATTTCCCGGGTAATGAAGGGAGCGATGGGGAACGCAGCGTGATTTCCCGGGTAATGAAGGGAGCGATGGGGAACGCAGCGTGATTTCCCGGGTAATGAAGGGAGCGATGGGGAACGCAGCGTGATTTCCCGGGTAATGAAGGGAGCGATGGGGAACGCAGCGTGATTTCCCGGGTAATGAAGGGAGCGATGGGGAACGCAGCGTGATTTCCCGGGTAATGAAGGGAGCGATGGGGAACGCAGCGTGATTTCCCGGGTAATGAAGGGAGCGATGGGGAACGCAGCGTGATTTCCCGGGTAATGAAGGGAGCGATGGGGAACGCAGCGTGATTTCCCGGGTAATGAAGGGAGCGATGGGGAACGCAGCGTGATTTCCCGGGTAATGAAGGGAGCGATGGGGAACGCAGCGTGATTTCCCGGGTAATGAAGGGAGCGATGGGGAACGCGGCGTGATTTCCCGGGTAATGAAGGGAGCGATGGGGAACGCAGCGTGATTTCCCGGGTAATGAAGGGAGCGATGGGGAACGCGGCGTGATTTCCCGGGTAATGAAGGGAGCGATGGGGAACGCAGCGTGATTTCCCGGGTAATGAAGGGAGCGATGGGGAACGCAGCGTGATTTCCCGGGTAATGAAGGGAGCGATGGGGAACGCAGCGTGATTTCCCGGGTAATGAAGGGAGCGATGGGGAACGCAGCGTGATTTCCCGGGTAATGAAGGGAGCGATGGGGAACGCGGCGTGATTTCCCGGGTAATGAAGGGAGCGATGGGGAACGCAGCGTGATTTCCCGGGTAATGAAGGGAGCGATGGGGAACCCGGCGTGATTTCCCGGGTAATGAAGGGAGCGATGGGGAACGCAGCGTGATTTCCCGGGTAATGAAGGGAGCGATGGGGAACGCAGCGTGATTTCCCGGGTAATGAAGGGAGCGATGGGGAACGCGGCGTGATTTCCCGGGTAATGAAGGGAGCGATGGGGAACGCGGCGTGATTTCCCGGGTAATGAAGGGAGCGATGGGGAACGCGGCGTGATTTCCCGGGTAATGAAGGGAGCGATGGGGAACGCAGCGTGATTTCCCGGGTAATGAAGGGAGCGATGGGGAACGCAGCGTGATTTCCCGGGTAATGAAGGGAGCGATGGGGAACGCAGCGTGATTTCCCGGGTAATGAAGGGAGCGATGGGGAACGCAGCGTGATTTCCCGGGTAATGAAGGGAGCGATGGGGAACGCAGCGTGATTTCCCGGGTAATGAAGGGAGCGATGGGGAACGCAGCGTGATTTCCCGGGTAATGAAGTGAGCGATGGGGAACGCAGCGTGATTTCCCGGGTAATGAAGGGAGCGATGGGGAACGCAGCGTGATTTCCCGGGTAATGAAGGGAGCGATGGGGAACGCGGCGTGATTTCCCGGGTAATGAAGGGAGCGATGGGGAACCCAGCGTGATTTCCCGGGTAATGAAGGGAGCGATGGGGAACGCAGCGTGATTTCCCGGGTAATGAAGGGAGCGATGGGGAACGCAGCGTGATTTCCCGGGTAATGAAGGGAGCGATGGGGAACGCAGCGTGATTTCCCGGGTAATGAAGGGAGCGATGGGGAACGCGGCGTGATTTCCCGGGTAATGAAGGGAGCGATGGGGAACGCAGCGTGATTTCCCGGGTAATGAAGGGAGCGATGGGGAACGCAGCGTGATTTCCCGGATAATGAAGTGAGCGATGGGGAACGCGGCGTGATTTCCCGGGTAATGAAGGGAGCGATGGGGAACGCAGCGTGATTTCCCGGGTAATGAAGGGAGCGATGGGGAACGCGGCGTGATTTCCCGGGTAATGAAGGGAGCGATGGGGAACCCGGCGTGATTTCCCGGGTAATGAAGGGAGCGATGGGGAACGCGGCGTGATTTCCCGGGTAATGAAGGGAGCGATGGGGAACGCAGCGTGATTTCCCGGGTAATGAAGGGAGCGATGGGGAACGCGGCGTGATTTCCCGGGTAATGAAGGGAGCGATGGGGAACCCGGCGTGATTTCCCGGGTAATGAAGTGAGCGATGGGGAACGCAGCGTGATTTCCCGGGTAATGAAGGGAGCGATGGGGAACGCAGCGTGATTTCCCGGGTAATGAAGGGAGCGATGGGGAACGCAGCGTGATTTCCCGGGTAATGAAGGGAGCGATGGGGAACGCAGCGTGATTTCCCGGGTAATGAAGGGAGCGATGGGGAACGCGGCGTGATTTCCCGGGTAATGAAGGGAGCGATGGGGAACGCGGCGTGATTTCCCGGGTAATGAAGGGAGCGATGGGGAACACGGCGTGATTTCCCGGGTAATGAAGGGAGCGATGGGGAACGCAGCGTGATTTCCCGGGTAATGAAGGGAGCGATGGGGAACGCAGCGTGATTTCCCGGGTAATGAAGGGAGCGATGGGGAACGCGGCGTGATTTCCCGGGTAATGAAGGGAGCGATGGGGAACGCGGCGTGATTTCCCGGGTAATGAAGGGAGCGATGGGGAACGCAGCGTGATTTCCCGGGTAATGAAGGGAGCGATGGGGAACGCAGCGTGATTTCCCGGGTAATGAAGGGAGCGATGGGGAACGCAGCGTGATTTCCCGGGTAATGAAGGGAGCGATGGGGAACGCAGCGTGATTTCCCGGGTAATGAAGGGAGCGATGGGGAACGCAGCGTGATTTCCCGGGTAATGAAGGGAGCGATGGGGAACGCGGCGTGATTTCCCGGGTAATGAAGGGAGCGATGGGGAACGCGGCGTGATTTCCCGGGTAATGAAGGGAGCGATGGGGAACACAGCGTGATTTCCCGGGTAATGAAGGGAGCGATGGGGAACGCGGCGTGATTTCCCGGGTAATGAAGGGAGCGATGGGGAACGCGGCGTGATTTCCCGGGTAATGAAGGGAGCGATGGGGAACGCGGCGTGATTTCCCGGGTAATGAAGGGAGCGATGGGGAACACAGCGTGATTTCCCGGGTAATGAAGGGAGCGATGGGGAACGCGGCGTGATTTCCCGGGTAATGAAGGGAGCGATGGGGACCCCGGCGTGATTTCCCGGGTAATGAAGGGAGCGATGGGGAACGCAGCGTGATTTCCCGGGTAATGAAGGGAGCGATGGGGAACGCAGCGTGATTTCCCGGGTAATGAAGGGAGCGATGGGGAACGCAGCGTGATTTCCCGGGTAATGAAGGGAGCGATGGGGAACGCAGCGTGATTTCCCGGGTAATGAAGGGAGCGATGGGGAACGCAGCGTGATTTCCCGGGTAATGAAGGGAGCGATGGGGAACGCAGCGTGATTTCCCGGGTAATGAAGGGAGCGATGGGGAACGCAGCGTGATTTCCCGGGTAATGAAGGGAGCGATGGGGAACGCGGCGTGATTTCCCGGGTAATGAAGGGAGCGATGGGGAACGCGGCGTGATTTCCCGGGTAATGAAGGGAGCGATGGGGAACGCGGCGTGATTTCCCGGGTAATGAAGGGAGCGATGGGGAACGCAGCGTGATTTCCCGGGTAATGAAGGGAGCGATGGGGAACGCGGCGTGATTTCCCGGGTAATGAAGGGAGCGATGGGGAACGCGGCGTGATTTCCCGGGTAATGAAGGGAGCGATGGGGAACGCAGCGTGATTTCCCGGGTAATGAAGGGAGCGATGGGGAACGCGGCGTGATTTCCCGGGTAATGAAGGGAGCGATGGGGAACGCGGCGTGATTTCCCGGGTAATGAAGGGAGCGATGGGGAACGCGGCGTGATTTCCCGGGTAATGAAGGGAGCGATGGGGAACACAGCGTGATTTCCCGGGTAATGAAGGGAGCGATGGGGAACGCAGCGTGATTTCCCGGGTAATGAAGGGAGCGATGGGGAACGCGGCGTGATTTCCCGGGTAATGAAGGGAGCGATGGGGAACGCGGCGTGATTTCCCGGGTAATGAAGGGAGCGATGGGGAACGCAGCGTGATTTCCCGGGTAATGAAGGGAGCGATGGGGAACGCAGCGTGATTTCCCGGGTAATGAAGGGAGCGATGGGGAACGCGGCGTGATTTCCCGGGTAATGAAGGGAGCGATGGGGAACGCAGCGTGATTTCCCGGGTAATGAAGGGAGCGATGGGGAACGCAGCGTGATTTCCCGGGTAATGAAGGGAGCGATGGGGAACGCGGCGTGATTTCCCGGGTAATGAAGTGAGCGATGGGGAACGCGGCGTGATTTCCCGGGTAATGAAGGGAGCGATGGGGAACGCGGCGTGATTTCCCGGGTAATGAAGGGAGCGATGGGGAACGCAGCGTGATTTCCCGGGTAATGAAGGGAGCGATGGGGAACGCAGCGTGATTTCCCGGGTAATGAAGGGAGCGATGGGGAACGCGGCGTGATTTCCCGGGTAATGAAGGGAGCGATGGGGAACGTGGCGTGATTTCCCGGGTAATGAAGGGAGCGATGGGGAACACAGCGTGATTTCCCGGGTAATGAAGGGAGCGATGGGGAACGCGGCGTGATTTCCCGGGTAATGAAGGGAGCGATGGGGAACGCAGCGTGATTTCCCGGGTAATGAAGGGAGCGATGGGGAACGCAGCGTGATTTCCCGGGTAATGAAGTGAGCGATGGGGAACGCGGCGTGATTTCCCAGGTAATGAAGGGAGCGATGGGGAACCCAGCGTGATTTCCCGGGTAATGAAGGGAGCGATGGGGAACGCGGCGTGATTTCCCGGGTAATGAAGGGAGCGATGGGGAACGCAGCGTGATTTCCCGGGTAATGAAGGGAGCGATGGGGAACGCAGCGTGATTTCCCGGGTAATGAAGTGAGCGATGGGGAACGCGGCGTGATTTCCCGGGTAATGAAGGGAGCGATGGGGAACCCAGCGTGATTTCCCGGGTAATGAAGGGAGCGATGGGGAACGCAGCGTGATTTCCCGGGTAATGAAGTGAGCGATGGGGAACGCGGCGTGATTTCCCGGGTAATGAAGGGAGCGATGGGGAACGCGGCGTGATTTCCCGGGTAATGAAGGGAGCGATGGGGAACGCGGCGTGATTTCCCGGGTAATGAAGGGAGCGATGGGGAACCCGGCGTGATTTCCCGGGTAATGAAGGGAGCGATGGGGAACGCAGCGTGATTTCCCGGGTAATGAAGGGAGCGATGGGGAACGCAGCGTGATTTCCCGGGTAATGAAGGGAGCGATGGGGAACGCGGCGTGATTTCCCGGGTAATGAAGTGAGCGATGGGGAACGCGGCGTGATTTCCCGGGTAATGAAGTGAGCGATGGGGAACGCAGCGTGATTTCCCGGGTAATGAAGGGAGCGATGGGGAACCCGGCGTGATTTCCCGGGTAATGAAGGGAGCGATGGGGAACGCGGCGTGATTTCCCGGGTAATGAAGGGAGCGATGGGGAACGCAGCGTGATTTCCCGGGTAATGAAGGGAGCGATGGGGAACGCAGCGTGATTTCCCGGGTAATGAAGGGAGCGATGGGGAACGCAGCGTGATTTCCCGGGTAATGAAGGGAGCGATGGGGAACGCGGCGTGATTTCCCGGGTAATGAAGGGAGCGATGGGGAACGCGGCGTGATTTCCCGGGTAATGAAGGGAGCGATGGGGAACGCAGCGTGATTTCCCGGGTAATGAAGGGAGCGATGGGGAACGCAGCGTGATTTCCCGGGTAATGAAGGGAGCGATGGGGAACGCAGCGTGATTTCCCGGGTAATGAAGGGAGCGATGGGGAACGCGGCGTGATTTCCCGGGTAATGAAGTGAGCGATGGGGAACGCGGCGTGATTTCCCGGGTAATGAAGGGAGCGATGGGGAACGCGGCGTGATTTCCCGGGTAATGAAGGGAGCGATGGGGAACGCGGCGTGATTTCCCGGGTAATGAAGGGAGCGATGGGGAACGCAGCGTGATTTCCCGGGTAATGAAGGGAGCGATGGGGAACGCAGCGTGATTTCCCGGGTAATGAAGGGAGCGATGGGGAACGCGGCGTGATTTCCCGGGTAATGAAGGGAGCGATGGGGAACGCAGCGTGATTTCCCGGGTAATGAAGGGAGCGATGGGGAACGCGGCGTGATTTCCCGGGTAATGAAGGGAGCGATGGGGAACGCAGCGTGATTTCCCGGGTAATGAAGGGAGCGATGGGGAACGCAGCGTGATTTCCCGGGTAATGAAGGGAGCGATGGGGAACGCAGCGTGATTTCCCGGGTAATGAAGGGAGCGATGGGGAACGCAGCGTGATTTCCCGGGTAATGAAGGGAGCGATGGGGAACGCAGCGTGATTTCCCGGGTAATGAAGGGAGCGATGGGGAACGCAGCGTGATTTCCCGGGTAATGAAGGGAGCGATGGGGAACACAGCGTGATTTCCCGGGTAATGAAGGGAGCGATGGGGAACACGGCGTGATTTCCCGGGTAATGAAGGGAGCGATGGGGAACGCGGCGTGATTTCCCGGGTAATGAAGGGAGCGATGGGGAACGCGGCGTGATTTCCCGGGTAATGAAGGGAGCGATGGGGAACGCGGCGTGATTTCCCGGGTAATGAAGGGAGCGATGGGGAACGCAGCGTGATTTCCCGGGTAATGAAGGGAGCGATGGGGAACGCAGCGTGATTTCCCGGGTAATGAAGGGAGCGATGGGGAACGCGGCGTGATTTCCCGGGTAATGAAGGGAGCGATGGGGAACGCGGCGTGATTTCCCGGGTAATGAAGGGAGCGATGGGGAACACAGCGTGATTTCCCGGGTAATGAAGGGAGCGATGGGGAACGCGGCGTGATTTCCCGGGTAATGAAGGGAGCGATGGGGAACGCAGCGTGATTTCCCGGGTAATGAAGGGAGCGATGGGGAACGCAGCGTGATTTCCCGGGTAATGAAGGGAGCGATGGGGAACCCGGCGTGATTTCCCGGGTAATGAAGGGAGCGATGGGGAACGCGGCGTGATTTCCCGGGTAATGAAGGGAGCGATGGGGAACGCAGCGTGATTTCCCGGGTAATGAAGGGAGCGATGGGGAACGCGGCGTGATTTCCCGGGTAATGAAGGGAGCGATGGGGAACGCAGCGTGATTTCCCGGGTAATGAAGGGAGCGATGGGGAACGCAGCGTGATTTCCCGGGTAATGAAGGGAGCGATGGGGAACGCAGCGTGATTTCCCGGGTAATGAAGGGAGCGATGGGGAACCCAGCGTGATTTCCCGGGTAATGAAGGGAGCGATGGGGAACGTGGCGTGATTTCCCGGGTAATGAAGGGAGCGATGGGGAACGCAGCGTGATTTCCCGGGTAATGAAGGGAGCGATGGGGAACCCGGCGTGATTTCCCGGGTAATGAAGGGAGCGATGGGGAACCCGGCGTGATTTCCCGGGTAATGAAGGGAGCGATGGGGAACGCGGCGTGATTTCCCGGGTAATGAAGGGAGCGATGGGGAACGCAGCGTGATTTCCCGGGTAATGAAGGGAGCGATGGGGAACGCAGCGTGATTTCCCGGGTAATGAAGGGAGCGATGGGGAACACAGCGTGATTTCCCGGGTAATGAAGGGAGCGATGGGGAACACAGCGTGATTTCCCGGGTAATGAAGGGAGCGATGGGGAACGCGGCGTGATTTCCCGGGTAATGAAGGGAGCGATGGGGAACACAGCGTGATTTCCCGGGTAATGAAGGGAGCGATGGGGAACCCGGCGTGATTTCCCGGGTAATGAAGGGAGCGATGGGGAACGCAGCGTGATTTCCCGGGTAATGAAGGGAGCGATGGGGAACCCAGCGTGATTTCCCGGGTAATGAAGGGAGCGATGGGGAACGTGGCGTGATTTCCCGGGTAATGAAGGGAGCGATGGGGAACGCAGCGTGATTTCCCGGGTAATGAAGGGAGCGATGGGGAACGCGGCGTGATTTCCCGGGTAATGAAGGGAGCGATGGGGAACGCAGCGTGATTTCCCGGGTAATGAAGGGAGCGATGGGGAACGCAGCGTGATTTCCCGGGTAATGAAGGGAGCGATGGGGAACGCAGCGTGATTTCCCGGGTAATGAAGTGAGCGATGGGGAACGCAGCGTGATTTCCCGGGTAATGAAGGGAGCGATGGGGAACGCTGCGTGATTTCCCGGGTAATGAAGGGAGCGATGGGGAACGTGGCGTGATTTCCCGGGTAATGAAGGGAGCGATGGGGAACGTGGCGTGATTTCCCGGGTAATGAAGGGAGCGATGGGGAACACAGCGTGATTTCCCGGGTAATGAAGGGAGCGATGGGGAACGCAGCGTGATTTCCCGGGTAATGAAGGGAGCGATGGGGAACGCAGCGTGATTTCCCGGGTAATGAAGGGAGCGATGGGGAACGTGGCGTGATTTCCCGGGTAATGAAGGGAGCGATGGGGAACGCAGCGTGATTTCCCGGGTAATGAAGGGAGCGATGGGGAACGCAGCGTGATTTCCCGGGTAATGAAGGGAGCGATGGGGAACGTGGCGTGATTTCCCGGGTAATGAAGGGAGCGATGGGGAACGCAGCGTGATTTCCCGGGTAATGAAGTGAGCGATGGGGAACGCGGCGTGATTTCCCGGGTAATGAAGGGAGCGATGGGGAACGCAGCGTGATTTCCCGGGTAATGAAGGGAGCGATGGGGAACGCAGCGTGATTTCCCGGGTAATGAAGGGAGCGATGGGGAACGCGGCGTGATTTCCCGGGTAATGAAGGGAGCGATGGGGAACGCGGCGTGATTTCCCGGGTAATGAAGGGAGCGATGGGGAACGCAGCGTGATTTCCCGGGTAATGAAGGGAGCGATGGGGAACGCAGCGTGATTTCCCGGGTAATGAAGGGAGCGATGGGGAACCCGGCGTGATTTCCCGGGTAATGAAGGGAGCGATGGGGAACGCAGCGTGATTTCCCGGGTAATGAAGGGAGCGATGGGGAACCCGGCGTGATTTCCCGGGTAATGAAGGGAGCGATGGGGAACCCGGCGTGATTTCCCGGGTAATGAAGGGAGCGATGGGGAACGCAGCGTGATTTCCCGGGTAATGAAGGGAGCGATGGGGAACGCAGCGTGATTTCCCGGGTAATGAAGGGAGCGATGGGGAACACAGCGTGATTTCCCGGGTAATGAAGGGAGCGATGGGGAACACAGCGTGATTTCCCGGGTAATGAAGGGAGCGATGGGGAACGCAGCGTGATTTCCCGGGTAATGAAGGGAGCGATGGGGAACGCAGCGTGATTTCCCGGGTAATGAAGGGAGCGATGGGGAACGTGGCGTGATTTCCCGGGTAATGAAGGGAGCGATGGGGAACGCAGCGTGATTTCCCGGGTAATGAAGGGAGCGATGGGGAACGCAGCGTGATTTCCCGGGTAATGAAGGGAGCGATGGGGAACGTGGCGTGATTTCCCGGGTAATGAAGGGAGCGATGGGGAACGCAGCGTGATTTCCCGGGTAATGAAGGGAGCGATGGGGAACGCGGCGTGAGCGATGGGGACCCCGGCGTGATTTCCCGGGTAATGAAGGGAGCGATGGGGACCCCGGCGTGATTTCCCGGGTAATGAAGGGAGCGATGGGGAACGCGGCGTGATTTCCCGGGTAATGAAGGGAGCGATGGGGAACGCGGCGTGATTTCCCGGGTAATGAAGGGAGCGATGGGGAACGCGGCGTGATTTCCCGGGTAATGAAGGGAGCGATGGGGAACGCGGCGTGATTTCCCGGGTAATGAAGGGAGCGATGGGGAACCCGGCGTGATTTCCCGGGTAATGAAGGGAGCGATGGGGAACGCGGCGTGATTTCCCGGGTAATGAAGGGAGCGATGGGGAACGCGGCGTGATTTCCCGGGTAATGAAGGGAGCGATGGGGAACGCGGCGTGATTTCCCGGGTAATGAAGGGAGCGATGGGGAACGCAGCGTGATTTCCCGGGTAATGAAGGGAGCGATGGGGAACGCAGCGTGATTTCCCGGGTAATGAAGGGAGCGATGGGGAACGCAGCGTGATTTCCCGGGTAATGAAGGGAGCGATGGGGAACGCGGCGTGATTTCCCGGGTAATGAAGGGAGCGATGGGGAACGCAGCGTGATTTCCCGGGTAATGAAGGGAGCGATGGGGAACGCGGCGTGATTTCCCGGGTAATGAAGGGAGCGATGGGGAACGCAGCGTGATTTCCCGGGTAATGAAGGGAGCGATGGGGAACGCAGCGTGATTTCCCGGATAATGAAGTGAGCGATGGGGAACGCGGCGTGATTTCCCGGGTAATGAAGGGAGCGATGGGGAACCCGGCGTGATTTCCCGGGTAATGAAGGGAGCGATGGGGACCCCGGCGTGATTTCCCGGGTAATGAAGGGAGCGATGGGGAACGCGGCGTGATTTCCCGGGTAATGAAGTGAGCGATGGGGAACCCGGCGTGATTTCCCGGGTAATGAAGTGAGCGATGGGGAACGCAGCGTGATTTCCCGGGTAATGAAGGGAGCGATGGGGACCCCGGCGTGATTTCCCGGGTAATGAAGGGAGCGATGGGGAACGCGGCGTGATTTCCCGGGTAATGAAGGGAGCGATGGGGACCCCGGCGTGATTTCCCGGGTAATGAAGGGAGCGATGGGGAACGCAGCGTGATTTCCCGGGTAATGAAGGGAGCGATGGGGAACGCAGCGTGATTTCCCGGGTAATGAAGGGAGCGATGGGGAACGCGGCGTGATTTCCCGGGTAATGAAGGGAGCGATGGGGACCCCGGCGTGATTTCCCGGGTAATGAAGTGAGCGATGGGGAACGCAGCGTGATTTCCCGGGTAATGAAGTGAGCGATGGGGAACGCAGCGTGATTTCCCGGGTAATGAAGGGAGCGATGGGGAACGCGGCGTGATTTCCCGGGTAATGAAGGGAGCGATGGGGAACGCAGCGTGATTTCCCGGGTAATGAAGGGAGCGATGGGGAACGCGGCGTGATTTCCCGGGTAATGAAGGGAGCGATGGGGACCCCGGCGTGATTTCCCGGGTAATGAAGTGAGCGATGGGGAACGCAGCGTGATTTCCCGGGTAATGAAGGGAGCGATGGGGAACGCAGCGTGATTTCCCGGGTAATGAAGGGAGCGATGGGGAACCCGGCGTGATTTCCCGGGTAATGAAGGGAGCGATGGGGAACGCGGCGTGATTTCCCGGGTAATGAAGGGAGCGATGGGGAACGCGGCGTGATTTCCCGGGTAATGAAGGGAGCGATGGGGAACCCGGCGTGATTTCCCGGGTAATGTAGGGAGCGATGGGGAACACAGCGTGATTTCCCGGGTAATGAAGGGAGCGATGGGGAACGCAGCGTGATTTCCCGGGTAATGAAGGGAGCGATGGGGAACCCAGCGTGATTTCCCGGGTAATGAAGGGAGCGATGGGGAACGCAGCGTGATTTCCCGGGTAATGAAGGGAGCGATGGGGAACGCAGTGTGATTTCCCGGGTAATGAAGGGAGCGATGGGGAACGCGGCGTGATTTCCCGGGTAATGAAGGGAGCGATGGGGAACGCAGCGTGATTTCCCGGGTAATGAAGGGAGCGATGGGGAACGCGGCGTGATTTCCCGGGTAATGAAGGGAGCGATGGGGAACGCGGCGTGATTTCCCGGGTAATGAAGGGAGCGATGGGGAACGCAGCGTGATTTCCCGGGTAATGAAGGGAGCGATGGGGAACGCAGCGTGATTTCCCGGGTAATGAAGTGAGCGATGGGGAACGCAGCGTGATTTCCCGGGTAATGAAGGGAGCGATGGGGAACCCGGCGTGATTTCCCGGGTAATGAAGGGAGCGATGGGGAACGCAGCGTGATTTCCCGGGTAATGAAGGGAGCGATGGGGAACCCGGCGTGATTTCCCGGGTAATGAAGGGAGCGATGGGGAACGCAGCGTGATTTCCCGGGTAATGAAGGGAGCGATGGGGAACCCGGCGTGATTTCCCGGGTAAGGAAGGGAGCGATGGGGAACGCAGCGTGATTTCCCGGGTAATGAAGGGAGCGATGGGGAACGCAGCGTGATTTCCCGGGTAATGAAGGGAGCGATGGGGAACGCAGCGTGATTTCCCGGGTAATGAAGGGAGCGATGGGGAACCCGGCGTGATTTCCCGGGTAAGGAAGGGAGCGATGGGGAACGCAGCGTGATTTCCCGGGTAATGAAGGGAGCGATGGGGAACCCGGCGTGATTTCCCGGGTAAGGAAGGGAGCGATGGGGAACGCAGCGTGATTTCCCGGGTAATGAAGGGAGCGATGGGGAACCCGGCGTGATTTCCCGGGTAATGAAGGGAGCGATGGGGAACACGGCGTGATTTCCCGGGTTCAGTTTGAGCCTGAGCTGGGCCTGGGAATACACTGACCGTGTGGGGTTCCAGGGAATATTTCTCCGGGTTCGCCTTGGCCCTCTCGTACTGCTCCCTCATGATGCAGATGTGGCTGTTGTTGTTACAGAAGCTGCTACACGGTTTGCACAGACCACCAGCAACAGCGGACCCCACAAACAGAGGCTGGCACTTCTCACAGTGATCACCCTTGGGGGGGGGGGGGGGGGGGGGGGGGGGGAGGTGAGGAAGGGAGAGGGGAAGGGGAGACAACATGTCAGAGCCGACTGTACACCAGGACGACGTTCCAGCTGTGGCAGCACGCCCGGACACGTGCCCGATTGGAATGCTGTCCCACTATCCGTCTGAGCCAGCTGTTCCCAATCACACCCAGAGTGGGCCAGAATCCCACTGTCCCCCCCCCCCCCTTCCCACTGACATTCCCACTTGGCAATCCCAACTCCGTCTCTCCCCGACTTTACCTCTCTCCCCCACCCTCCTCCCTCTCCCCCACACCCCCCCTCCCTCATCCACCACCTCCCTCTCTCCTACCCTCCCTCTCCCTCGTTCCCCCTCCCCTCCTTCCCCCTCACCCCCACTCCCCCTCCCTCATTCTCCCTCCCCCCACTCCCCCATCCACCCCCTTCCCTCTCTCACACCCTCCCTCTCCCTCGTTCCCCCTCACCAACACTCCCCCATCCACCCCTTCCCTCTCCCCCACCCTCCCACTTCCCCTCTCCCCTACCCCCCTCCCCACCCTTTCCCCCATCCTCCCCTCCCCCATCCACTCCCAGTGCCAGGCCCTACCTTGGTGTTGTTGACACACTGGAGGCATCGGTCCCGGGCACTGACACTCTCACAGTTGCTGTGCTGGTTACACTGACACTGCACCGAGCAGTTTGCGCCCACATACCCAAAGTGGCACTCACAGCTATTGGGCTGCACACATGTACCATTGACACAGCCTTGTTCACACACCGGCTTACACAGTCCCAGCCCACTGCCCGGGGGGTGGTGGGGTGCCAGTGCGGGGGAGGGCAGGGGGTGCCAGTGTGGGGAGGAGTGACAGCACAGGGAGGTGGATAGGGGTGGGGTGGGTGGGGAGACGGGGGAGAGTGGGGGTGGGGAAGAGAGAGCGAGAGTTAGTCCGCCTGACCATACAGAGGCTCCATCACAGATCTCCTGCTGTACATCTCTCAGCTGCTTCACACTCTGGGTCCAGAAGAGGCTGTTCCAGTTCTACCCACACGCTCCGTTCCACCATATCCCAGTCTCCGACTGACGGAACGTTCCATATCCGCTGCCTCCCACTCTCTGTTCATCTCATTCCCGCCAGTGGGCGGTGAGTACACAGCTCCCCGGAGACAACACTCTCACAGCCCCTCCCCTCACACACTCTGCCTGTACCGCCCCCTCCCCTCACACACGCTGCCTGTACCGCCCCCTCCCCTCACACACTCTGCCTGTACCGCCCCCTCCCCTCACACACGCTGCCTGTACCGCCCCCTCCCCTCACACACTCTGCCTGTACCGCCCCCTCCCCTCACACACGCTGCCTGTACCGCCCCCTCCCCTCACACACGCTGCCTGTACCGCCACCCCCTCCCCTCACACACGCTGCCTGTACCGCCACCCCCTCCCCTCACACACGCTGCCTGTACCGCCACCCCCTCCCCACATACACGCTGCCTGTACACCCCCTCCCCTCACACACTCTGCCTGTACCGCCCCCTCCCCTCACACACGCTGCCTGTACCGCCACCCCCTCCCCACATACACGCTGCCTGTACCGCCCCCTCCCCTCACACACTCTGCCTGTACCGCCCCCTCCCCTCACACACGCTGCCTGTACCGCCCCCTCCCCTCACACACGCTGCCTGTACCGCCCCCTCCCCTCACACACGCTGCCTGTACCGCCACCCCCTCCCCTCACACACGCTGCCTGTACCGCCACCCCCTCCCCTCACACACGCTGCCTGTACCGCCACCCCCTCCCCACATACACGCTGCCTGTACACCCCCTCCCCTCACACACGCTGCCTGTACCGCCCCCCTCTTGTCATACACACTGCCTGTAACCGACCCCCTTCCAAACCTACCACCTGTGCCCTTCCCTCCTCCTCACACACTGCCTGCACCATCACCCCTGTTCCAGCCCCTACCCTCACATTCACACTGCCTGTACCCCCCCCCCCGCCCCCCCATCACACACACACACACACTCTCCCTTTACCGCCCCCTCCTCACACACTGCCTGTACTGGCTCAGCCTATCCCAGCCTCCCTTTCCTCACTGTCTGGATCACTCGCCTGTCACGCACCTATCCTGCATGTAGCCATTGCGACAGACACACTCGAACCCATGCAGCTTGTCCGTGCAGTTCTGGGTGTCATCACAGTCATGGTGCCCATTTAAACACTCGTTCTCCGGTGGGCACGACATGAAGGCCCAGGTGCCCTCGGATGCTGGGCACGTTTCACTGCTGTCTGTGAGGCACAAAGGACACCATCAAAACACACGGACACAGCGGGGAACAGAATTAGGAGAGCACCCCATTGTCTGAGCTGTTAACCTACACAGGGCACAGGCCTCCCGCTGCCTGTTCCCCACACAGGGCTCATGTCTCCCGCCGCCTGTTCCCCACACGGGGCACACGTCTCCTGCCGCCTGTTCCCCACACGGGGCACACGTCCCCCGCCACCTGTTCCCCACACGGGGCACACGCCTTCCGCCTTCTGTTCCCCACACTGGGCACACGCCTCCCGCCGCCTGTTCCCCACACGGGGCACACGCCTTCCGCCGCCTGTTCCCCACACCGGGCACACGCCTTCCGCCGCCTGTTCCCCACACTGGGCTCACATCTCCCACTGCCTGTTCCCCACACTGGGCACACGCCTCCCGCTGCCTGTTCCCCACACTGGGCACAGGCCTCCCGCCACCTGTTCCCCACACGGGGCACACGCTTCCCGCCGCCTGTTCCCCACACGGGGCACACGCCTCCCGCCTGTTCCCCACACGGGGCACACGCCTCCCGCCGCCTGTTCCCCACATGGGGCACACGCCTCCCGCCGCCTGTTCCCCACACTGGGCTCACGTCTCCCACTGCCTGTTCCCCACACTGGGCACAGGCCTCCCACCGCCTGACCTCACTTTAGATACAGGCTTCTCACTGCCTGTTTCCCACATGGGAAGTAAGTGCCCTACCACCTGTTGCCCTCACTGTTAACAGGCACCCCACTGCCTGTCCCCCAACACTCGATACTGCCCTCCTACTGCCTGTTCCCCACACGGGACACAGGTTTCCCGTTGCATGGCTAAGGATTACCGTGTGACTGGCCCTGCCCAGTTACGTACCGTCCTGAGTCCCATTCAGTCCACCCTGGATACACCGGCCGATCCCGTTGTGACCATGGGTGGCACACCAGCCACAGTGCGAGTGTCGGATACAGCGGGAGCATTGTTGATAGCTGGCACACGACAGGTTACAGCTGGCCCTCTGCCCCTTCAACAGGCGGCCACACATCCCAGCAGCGCACTGCAGAGGCAGGAAACTCGGGCTCATACACTGCAGCACAGGAAGAGACAACATCAGAGAGTGACACTGGGGGCCGGGAGGTCTGGAGAGTGTTTTACGATTTGCTACGATCTTGGTGAAAAGCGATGATTTGTTTCCAACAGCGTTTGCCTCACATTTCTGACAGTGGGTGATCAGCATTTCACACCTGACCCTCCCTCCTGCGGTAGGAGATGAGGGTTCATCTCAGAGTCACCAAAACGCACCAGCACGTTCAGGAACAAATGGAGCTCAGTCAGCAGCTGCTCCTGGGCAACAAGCAGAGACACAGTCGGACAGTACAGAGACACACCCTTCGGCCCAACCGGTTTGTGCTGACCATAATCCCAGTCGAAACCAGCCCCACCTCCCTGCTCCTGGCCCATCTCCCTCCAAACCTTCCCTATTCATGGACTTGTCCAAATGTCTTTTAAACGCTGCAATCATTCCTCCATCCACCACTTCCTCAGGAAGGTGATTCCACACGCGAACCACTCTCTGTGTAAAACAAAACTGCCCCCTCACGTCCTTTTTAAATCTCTCTCCTCTCACCTTAAAATCACGCCCACTAAAACCTTGCAATCCTCCACCCTATGGAAAAGACCCCTGCTCTTCAGCTTATCGATTCCCCTCATTATTTTATAAACCGCTATCAGGTCACCTCTCAGCCTCGGACACTCCTGTGTTCCCAGCCTATCCTTAGAAGTCAAACCCTCCTGACCTGCCAACATCCTGGGAAATCCCTTCTGAGCCCTCTCCAGCTCGATAATATCCTTCCTGTACCGGGGCGACCAGAACTGGACACAGTATTCCAGAAGAGGCCTCACCAGTGACCTGGACAACCTCAACATGACTTTCCCAACTCCTGTACTCCAAGCTCTGAGCAATGAGGGCGAGTGTGCTAAACACCTTCTCCACCACCCTGTCTACATGTGACACAAACTTCAAAGTAAGTAAGTATCTGCTCCCCGGGTCTCTCTACTCTACAACACTTCCCAAGGCCCTACTATTAATTGTATAAGCCCTCGCACTAATCCAAATTAAACTCCATCTGCCACTCCTCAACCCATTGACCCAACTGATCAAGATCCCGTTGTAATCGGAGGTAACCTTCGTCACGGTCCACTATACCTCCAACCTTGCTGTCATCTGCAAACTCACACCTCCTATATTCTCATCCAAATGGTTTCTATAAATGACATACTAAAGTGGACCCAGCACCAATCCCTGTGGAACCCCGCCTCCAGTCTGTAAACCAACCCTCCGCCCTCTGTCTCCCACCGTTAAGCCAATTGTGTGTCCAATTGGTAAGCCCCATCCGAACCCCACCTGATCTAACTTTATTCAATGCTGGCAAGAACTGGCAGACCCCCTCTGTCTGTCTCGCTCTCCCTCACCACCTCACGGTGCAGTGCCCAACAACAAAGCAACTTGGAATTGCACCATTCGCTGAGATCGCGAGGATCTCTGCTGAATCAATCGGTCAGCACACCCAGTAACCCCTCTGTTCCAGGCCTGTGCCCTTTACCTTCCTGTCTGTGGTACCTTCCTGTTCTCCTGTGCTGCTGCTTTCGTGTTCGTGCGTGTGTCAGGCGTCCCGTTTGGTTATTTTTCTCAGGTTGAGTTAGGTGTGGTGAGAGAGAGGTGGGTGTTGCTCATGAAATAAATGCAAATGGTTGCGACCGAGGGTCATCCATTTTGACAATGGGGACCGTCCCCTTCCCCACAAGCAGCCCGTTCCTGTCTGGGACTGCCAATCATATCCATCTCAGTGCCTGTGATTCCCCTCACTGACCCTCCTCTCCCCCTCACCACCCCCAATCTTGGCATCATTCCCATGGTGCCCCTGAGGGACTGTCATCTCCTCTCGTCCCAGAATCCTCTGCGGCTATTCTCCACACATTTTCCAAAAGCTACTTCGGGACGTGCTCTGGAATAAATGGGAGGTGCTGCATTGTGGGAAGGCAAATCAGGGAAGGGCTTGTACATTTAATGGCAAGGTCCTGGGGAGTGTTGCTGAACACAAAGAGACCTTGGAGTGCAGGTTCTTCGTTCCCTGAAAGTACAGTCACAGGGAGACAGGATTTGATATGCTTCCCTTTATTGGTCAGAGCATTGAGTACAGGAGTTGGGAGGTCATGTTGTGGCTGTAACAGGACATTGGTTTGGCCACTTTTGGAATATTGCGTGCAATTCTGGACTCACAGCTAAGGAAGGCTGTTGTGAAACTTGAATGGATTCAGGAGAGATTTACAAGGATGTTGTTAGGGTTGGAGGGTTTGAGTTACAGGGAGAACTGGAACATCAGAGGCTGAGGGGTGACCTTATAGAACATTAAAACATTGTGAGAGGGGGAACAGGTAAGGTCTTTTCCCCAGTTACAGTCATCCAGAACTAAAGGGCATAGGTTTAAGGTGAGAGGGGAAAGATATAAAAGGGACCTCAGGGGCAACTTTTTTCACGCAGAGGAATGAGCTGCCGGAGGAAGTGGTGGAGGCTGGTACAATGACAACATTTAAAAGGCATCTGGGTGGGTATATGAGCAGGAAGGGTTTGGAGGGATATGGGCCAAGTGCTGACAAATGGGACTTGATTAATTTAATGGCCAGTACGGATGAGTTTGGCCAAAGGCTCTGTTTCTGTGCTGCACATCTCAAAGACTGGATTGATCACCATTTCCCATCAGGGTCAGAACTCCGATCAACACCCACGTGTCACAGCAATCACTCAGCCCATCACGTTTATACAAGCACTCGGAATTCCATTGGCCGGCTGTCTTCCAGTAATCCCACACGACCTCCATTCCCCTCCTGCCCACGTTTCCGAAATTTAGCGTTTACCCCCAAACCACCCCTTCCAGTCGCTGCCTCGTGTCTCTCCCGATCGTTCCTGTAATCGTATTTAGTTATGATCGCTAGTGCCCGACTGCTCCGTCCTGAGAGCCCCTACCTGCTGCAGAGCTAGACTCCAGACGCACTGCTGCCAACCACCATCGGAGCCATTAGAGCTCAGGCACTCGGCACAGCTGGTGAGGGTGTGGCATGGCCTCGGGCACGGCTCAGGCGGGCAGGATTCCACCGGCATGGGGGAGACATTGCGCAGAGAGTGGCTGAAGCACGTCCAGTCGTAGGCGGGGCTCACGCTGAGGATCCGGCGGGTCTCCCCTGAAGGACACAAGCACGGGAGCCGAGGATCAGCTCCTGGCTGCAGCGGGATATCCCAGTCCACCTCCATAAACCCTGACCCAATCCCTGGTCTCCCTCAATCCCGGGTCAGGATGACCCTGCATCCAGGATTCCGCAGGAGTACGAGGCCATTCAGCAGCACCATTCCCGATCACTGATATCCGTACCCAGATTTCCCTATTCCCATTCCCGAACACTGATATCCATACCCAGATTTCCCCACCATCCCCATTCCCGATCACTGATATCCGTACCCAGATTCCCCCACCATCCCCATTCCCGATCACTGATATCCGTACCCAGACTTTCCCCACCATCCCCATTCCCGATCCCTGATATCCGTACCCAGACTATCCCCCACCATCCCCATTCCCGATCACTGATATCTGTACCCAGACTATCCCCCACCATCCCCATTCCCGATCACTGATATCTGTACCCAGACTATCCCCCACCATCCCCATTCCCGAACACTGATAGCCGTACCCAGACTTTCCCCACCATCCCCATTCCCGATCCCTGATATCCGTGCCTACTTTTCTTCAGTATTTACGAACGAGAGGGACCGTATTGTTGAAGAGGAGAGTATGAAACGGACTGGTAAGCTAGAGGGGATACTTGTTAGGAAGGAAGATGCGTTGGGCATTTTGAACAACTTGAGGATAGACAAGTCCCCCGGGCCTGACGGGATATATCCTAGGATTATATGGGAAGCAAGAGAGGAAATTGCAGTACCGTTGGCAATGATCTTTTCGTCTTCACTGTCAACGGGGGTGGTACCAGGGGACTGGAGAGTGGTGAATGTTGTGCCCCTGTTCAAAAAAGAGAATAGGGATAACCCTGGGAATTACAGGCCAGTTAGTCTTACTTTGGTGGTAGGCAAAGTAATGGAAAGGGTACTGAGGGATAGGATTTATGAGTATCTGGAAAGACACTGCTTGATTAGGGACAGCCAGCACGGATTTATGAAGGGTAGGTCTTGCCTTACAAGTCTTATTGAATTCTTTGAGGAGGTGACCAAGCATGTGGATGAGGTTAGAGCAGTGGATGTAGTGTACATGGATTTTAGTAAGGCATTTGATAAGGTTCCCCATGGTAGGCTTATGCGGAAAGTCAGGAGGCATGGGATAGAGGGAAACTTGGCCAATTGGATAGAAAACTGGCTAACCAGTCGAAGTCAGAGAGCGGTGGTAGATGGTAAATATTCAGCCTGGAGCCCAGTTACAAGTGGAGTTCCGCAGGGATCAGTTCTGGGTCCTCTGCTGTTTGTAATTTTTATTAATGACTTGGATGAGGGAGTCGAAGGGTGGGTCAGTAAATTTGCAGATGATACGAAGATTGGTGGAGTTGTGGACAGTGAGGAGGGCTGTTGTCGGCTGCAAAGGGACTTAGATATGATGCAGAGCTGGGCTGAGGAGTGGCAGATGGAGTTCAACCCTGTCAAGTGTGAGGTTGTCCATTTTGGAAGAACAAATAAGAATGTGGAATACAGGGTTAACGGTAGGGTTCTCAGTCAGGTGGAGGAACAGAGGGATCTTGGGGTCTATGTACATAGATCTTTGAAAGTTGCCACTCAGGTGGATAGAGCTTGTAAGAAGGCCTATGGTGTATTAGCGTTCATTAGCAGAGGGATTGAATTCAAGAGTTGTGAAGTGATGTTGCAGCTGTACAGGACTTTGGTTAGGCCACATTTGGAGTACTGTGTGCAGTTCTGGTCGCCTCACTTGAGGAAAGATGTGGAAGCTTTGGAGAGGGTGCAGAGAAGATTTACCAGGATGTTGCCTGGAATGGAGAATAGGTCGTACGAGGATAGGTTGAGAGTTCTCGGCCTTTTCTCGTTGGAACGGCGAAGGATGAGGGGTGACTTGATAGAGGTTTATAAGATGATCAGAGGAATAGATAGAGTAGACAGTCAGAAACTTTTTCCCCGGGTACAACAGAGTGTTACAAAGGGATATAAATTTAAGGTGAAGGGTGGAAGGTATAGGGGAGATGTCAGGGGTGGGTTCTTCACCCAGAGAGTGGTGGGGGCATGGAATGCGCTGCCCGTGGGAGTGGTAGAGTCAGAATCATTGGCGACCTTTAAGCGGCAATTGGATAGGTACATGGATGGGTGCTTAATCTAGGATAGATGTTCGGCACAACATCGTGGGCCGAAGGGCCTGTTCTGTGCTGTATTGTTCTATGTTCTAGACTATCCCCCACCATCCCCATTCCCAATCACTGATATCCGTACCCAGACTATCCCCCACCATCCCCATTCCCGATCACTGATATCCGTACCCAGAC
>NC_083438.1:17225428-17256552 GCF_020745735.1 Hemiscyllium ocellatum
TTGTGCCCCCCTGGGCAGGGATCGGGTGATCTCTCCGCACTGGGATTGTGCCCCCCTGGGCAGGGATCGGGTGATCTCTCCGCACTAGGATTGTGCCCCCCTGGGCAGGGATCGGGTGATCTCTCCGCACTGGGATTGTGTTCCCCCGGGCAGGGATCGCGTGATCTCTCCGCACTGGGATTGTGTTCCCCCTGGGCAGGGATCGGGTGATCTCTCCGCACTGGGATTGTGTTCCCCCCGGGCAGGGATCGGGTGATCTCTCCGCACTGGGATTGTGTTCCCCCTGGGCAGGGATCGGGTGATCTCTCCGCACTGGGATTGTGTTCCCCCTGGGCAGGGATCGGGTGATCTCTCCGCACTGGGATCATGGGTCCCCCTGGGCAGGGATCGGGTGATCTCTCCGCACTGGGATTGTGTTCCCCCTGGGCAGGGATCAGGTGATCTCTCCGCACTGGGATTGTGTTCCCCCTGGGCAGGGATCGGGTGATCTCTCCGCACTGGGATTGTGTTCCCCCTGGGCAGGGATCGGGTGATCTCTCCGCACTGGGATTGTGTTCCCCCTGGGCAGGGATCGGGTGATCTCTCCGCACTGGGATCATGGGTCCCCCTGGGCAGGGATCGGGTGATCTCTCCGCACTGGGATTGTGTTCCCCCTGGGCAGGGATCAGGTGATCTCTCCGCACTGGGATTGTGTTCCCCCTGGGCAGGGATCGGGTGATCTCTCCGCACTGGGATCATGGGTCCCCCTGGGCAGGGATCGGGTGATCTCTCCGCACTGGGATTGTGTTCCCCCTGGGCAGGGATCAGGTGATCTCTCCGCACTGGGATTGTGTTCCCCCTGGGCAGGGATCGGGTGATCTCTCCGCACTGGGATTGGGTCCCCCTGGGCAGGGATCGGGTGATCTCTGCGCACTGGGATTGGGTCCCCCTGGGCAGGGATCGGGTGATCTCTCCGCACTGGGATTTGGAGTGAGCGATCGGATGGTGATCCCACCTCTCGGCCTGATCCGCAGACAGGCAGCTGCCGTTGTGGAGGGAGCGACACCAGACACAGCTGCTGCTGTTACACTCGGCGGGACGGGAGAAGATCAGGCAGGGATCCTGTGGCACACGCAGGGTCACCATCGAAGGGAGCAGCACGCCACCATAGCCTCCGGAAATATACAGCTTCTTCTTCACAGCAACAGCAGCAGCAGCAACCGAAGGTCTCATCGGCTCCCCCAGCACAGCCGGCCCTGGGACCCGAGACACAGAGAGAGAGAGAGATATCAGGGACAGGATATTGGGGGGAGGGAGATATCAGGGACAGAGACGGGGGGGGGAGATATCAGGGACAGAGACGGGGGGGGGGGGGGGGGAGATATCAGGGACAGAGACGGGGGGGGGGAGATATCAGGGACAGAGACGGGGGGGGGAGATATCAGAGACAGAGACGGGGGAATGGGAGATATCAGAGACAGTGATAGGGGGGGAGGGAGATATCAGAGACAGAGACGGGGGAATGGGAGATATCAGAGACAGTGATAGGGGGGGAGGGAGATATCAGAGACAGAGACGGGGGAATGGGAGATATCAGAGACAGTGATGGGGGGGAGGGAGATATCAGGGACAGAGATGGGGGGGGAGGGAGATATCAGGGACAGAGACGGGGGGGGGGGGAGATATCAGAGATGGGAGAGAAGTAAGGTGTCGGTGGTGGGGAGAGATGGGGGGGGTGGCGGTGGAGAGATAGAGAGAGCGAGAGTGAGAGAGAGAGAGCGTGCGACAGACAGAATCATAGAGATGTACAGCATGGAGACAAACCCTTCAGTCCAACCCGTCCATGCCGACCAGATATCCCAACCCAATCTAGTCCCACCTGCCAGCACCCGGCCCATATCCCTCCAAACCCTTCCTATTCATACAGCCTTCCGAATGCCTCTTAAATGTTGTAATTGTACCAGCCTCCACCACATCCTCTGGCAGCTCATTCCATACACGTACCACCCTCTGTGTGAAAAAGTTGCCCCTTAGATCCCTTTTATATCTTTCCCCTCTCACCCTAAACCTATGCCCTCCAGTTCTGGACTCCCCCACCCCAGGGAAACGACCGTGTCTACTCACCCTGTCCATGACTCTCATGAGTTTACAAACCTCTCTAAGGTCACCCCTCAGCCTCCCATGCTCCAGGGAAAACCACCCCAGCCTGTTCAGCCTCTCAGTATAGCTCAAGAGCGAGACAGTGAGAGAGAGGAGATGACGGTGGGGTGGTGATGGTGGGGTGATACTGGTCTGAACTGTAACAGATGTATATATCCCAACTGTAACACAGCAGACAATCACACAGTGCTACAACAGGCGACCAGTCTTTAACCACCCTTTCTCAAACAGCTCAAAAATCCCAATGCCAGGTTAGAACTAAACAAGCAGGGAGGAAGGGTGCATTACTGTACCCACTCGGTTCACAGCGATCCCGGTGTGACTGTACCCACCCTGTTCACCGCGATCCCGGTGTGACTGTACCCACCCGGATCACCGCGATCCCGGTGTGACTGTACCCGTCTGGTTCACCGTGATCCCTGTGTGACTGTACCTGTCTGGTTCACCGTGATCCCTGTGTGACTGTACCTGTCTGGTTCACCGTGATCCTCGTGTGACTGTACCTGTCTGGTTCACCGTGATCCTGGTGTGACTGTACCTGTCTGGTTCACCGTGATCCTGGTGTGACTGTACCGCCCGGTTCACCGTGATCCCGGTGTGACTGTACCGCCCGGTTCACCGTGATACCGATGTGACTGTACCCGCTTGGTTCACCGTGATCTTCGTGTGACTGTAGCCGTCTGGTTCACCGTGATCCCCGTGTGACTGTACCTGTCTGGTTCACCGTGATCTCGGTGTGACTGTACTTGTTCGGTTCACCGTGATCCCGGTGTGACTGTACCTGTCCGGTTCACCGTGATCCCAGTGTGACTGTACCTGTTTGGTTCACCGTGATCCCGGTGTGACTGTACCTGTCTGGTTCACCGTGATCTCGGTGTGACTGTACCTGTTCGGTTCACCGTGATCCCGGTGTGACTGTACCTGTCTGGTTCACCGTGATCTCGGTGTGACTGTACCTGTTCGGTTCACCGTGATCCCGGTGTGACTGTACCTGTCTGGTTCACCGTGATCTCGGTGTGACTGTACCGCCCGGTTCACCATGATCCCGGTGTGACTGTACCCGCCTGGTTCACCGTGATCTTCGTGTGACTGTAGCTGTCTGGTTCACCGTGATCCCCGTGTGACTGTACCTGTCTGGTTCACCGTGATCTCGGTGTGACTGTACTTGTTCGGTTCACCGTGATCCCGGTGTGACTGTACCTGTTTGGTTCACCGTGATCCCGGTGTGACTGTACCTGTCTGGTTCACCGTGATCTCGGTGTGACTGTACCTGTTCGGTTCACCGTGATCCCGGTGTGACTGTACCTGTCCGGTTCACCGTGATCCCGGTGTGACTGTACCTGTCTGGTTGACCGCGATCCCGGTGTGACCGTACCTGTCTGGTTCACCGTGATCCAGGTGTTGCAGTTGATGTGGTACAGCAAGATGGCGGCGCTGAAGTCCTCTGTCTCTGTACGACCTCCAACTACCACCATCGTGTCCCGAAACAATCCGGAAACATGGAAGAAGTGGGCGAGGGGCTGTAACCGAGTGAACACAGGGACAATTAGACCCGGAGCGGGAACACGGCCCCATTCCTGCCCCAATTCGCCAAGCTGGTCAGAGACATCCATGCCGTTTGCTGCGATACCTTGGTGCCGTGGGAGGGGGCGAGCAGGCTCCAGCTCAGCCCAGGGAGGTACAGGCTGTACAGCTCACGGGAGGCTGACACACTCTCGAGGTAAAACCGATAGCCCCCAAACACATAGACCGCATCCGTGGCTGGGTGGTAAATGGCTGAGTGCCCGTATAACCCTGGAAGGGGCAGAAAGCATCGTCAGAACAGACATGGCCCATGCTCAGCAGGGCAAACACACAACTGCAGATTGAACACAGGCGCTCCATCAGCCGCTGTGTCAAATCAGCGTCTCTCTCTCTCTCACTCCCCCACTCGGACTGTCAAGATCTAAAGACCGTGAGAAGCCTTTCCTTGTCTGTACCGGTCAGGGCTGTTCCCACGCCTGTACCTGTCAGGAAGGTGCCTGTACCTGTAGGGGCTGGTCCCGAGCCTGTACCTGTCGGAGTGGTGCCTGTACCTGTCAGGGCAGTCCATGTGCCTGTACCTTTGGGGCTGTTCCTGTACCTGTCGGGACGGTCTCCGTGCCTGTACCTGCCAGGGGCAGTCTCCGTGCCTGTACCTGTCGGGGGCGGTCCCCGCGCCTGTACCTGTCGGGGGCGGTCCCCGCGCCTGTACCTGTCGGGGGCGGTCCCCGCGCCTGTACCTGTCGGCGGCGGTCCCCGCGCCTGTACCTGTCGGGGGGCGGTCCCCGCGCCTGTACCTGTCGGGGGCGGTCCCCGTGCCTGTACCTGTCAGGGCAGTTCCCGCGCCTGTACCTGTCGGGGGCAGTCCCCATGCCTGTACCTGTCAGGGCAGTTCCCGCGCCTGTACCTGTCGGGGGCAGTTCCCGCGCCTGTACCTGTCGGGGGCAGTCCCCGTGCCTGTACCTGTCGGGGGCAGTCCCCATGCCTGTACCTGTCAGGGCAGTTCCCGCGCCTGTACCTGTCGGGGGCGGTCCCCGTGCCTGTACCTGTCGGGGCTGTTCCTGTGTGCTGGCGGACACTCCAGTTGGCGGAGCGGATGTCGTATTCCAGCAGCTTGTTGTTGAAGCCGTTCTGTGGGGAGTAGCCTCCGATGAGGAGCAGGACGGAGTTCCGACACAGGGTCAGAGTGTGGCCAGTTACCGGAGGCAGGAGTCCCGACTACAGACAGACAGAGAACAAGAGCAAACGTGATGACAGCAACGAGGCAGCTCACGTACAACAGGAATCGTCAGCCACAGCCTTTAGTAGGAACTACCGGGGAGGGGGGGAGCTCTTCACTTCCCAGTGAGACACAGTCCACGGGTGAGGGGCTAGCTCGGTCCGAGTGAGAGCTGAGTATCAGGGGCCCACTGTGCCCAGTGGAAGGGGGCAGGGGGGTCACCGTGCCCAGCGGGAGGGGGCAGGGGGGGTCACCGCGCCCAGCGGGAGGGGGCAGGGGGGTCACCGCGCCCAGCGGGAGGGGGCAGGGGGGTCACCGCGCCCAGCGGGAGGGGGCAGGGGGGGTCACCGCGCCCAGCGGGAGGGGGCAGGGGGGGTCACCGCGCCCAGCGGGAGGGGGCAGGGGGGTCACCGCGCCCAGCGGGAGGTGGCGTGGGAGGGGCACCAGTCCTGATCAATGCCCCATCCTGGTCCCACAGCAGCCCGTGTACCTCTCCTTCTGTCCACACTGCGTTGGCCAGGTCCAGCAGCCAGAAATCACTGGCCACCCCGCTGTCGGTCAGTCCTCCAGCCACGTACATGGTGTCCAGGGCAGGGCCTGATGTCGCTGCCGCGTGGAAGTACCGTGCTCTGGGCGCCCGGCCCTCCGGCCTTACCTCGGCGCTCCACCGACGGTCGCTGAGGGAGAATCTGCAGGAGACAAGACCCAGAGCAAGGTCACTGCCCAGGAACAGTCCCTCGCGTTCTCAGTCTGTGACCAGGCCTGAAACGGAAAGCATTCCCACCTCCACCATTTCCATACAATCCTGGAGCTTGGAAGCAGAAAGTCGCTTTAGATGGCAATTTCCAACAGTGCAATAACACAGACAGACAGCAAATGGCCATCACTGCGGGGACAACAGAGACACGGCTAATGGCCGCCCATGCGGGGACAGCAGAGACAGGGCTAATGGCCGCCCATGCGGGGACAACAGAGACACGGCTAATGGCCGCCCATGCGGGGACAGCAGAGACAGGGCTAATGGCCGCCCATGCGGGGACAGCAGAGACAGTGCTAATGGCCGCCCATGCGGGGACAGCAGAGACAGGGCTAATGGCCGCCCATGCGGGGACAGCAGAGACAGGGCTAATGGCCGCCCATGCGGGGACAGCAGAAACAGGGCTAATGGCTGCCCGTGCAGGGACCACAGACACACTGTAAATGGCTGCCCGTGCGGGGACCGCAGACACACTGTAAATGGCTGCCAGGGTGGGGACAGCAGACACACTGTAAATGGCCGCTTGTGTGGGGACAGCAGACACACTGCAAATGGCCACCAACACGGTGAACCAATGAAGGCTATGATTTGAACACCCCCCTGACAGGGTCTTCAACTCCAGTCACTGCTCGCTGCCACTTACCTATAAACACTGTTTAAAATCCCCTTCCTGAGGGACAGGCCTCCGTAGATCCAAAGGGTGGAACCCGGGCCTTCCACCATCGAGTGGCCCATGCGCTTCAGGGGGCCACCATCTTCCTGGGGGGGGGGGGGGGGGGGGGGGGGGGGGAGAGGCAATGTTTACAGTCAGAGCCTGGAAACTGGGCCCCGAAGCTCCCAGAGCAACACGGCCCAGTGAGAGCACCCCACACAGACAGACAGACACACACAGACAGACAGACACACACAGACAGACACACACAGACAGACACACACACAGACAGACACACACACAGACAGACACACACACAGACAGACAGACACACACAGACAGACACACACACAGACAGACACACACACAGACAGACACACACACAGACAGACACACACACAGACAGACACACACACAGACAGACACACACACAGGCTGCAGCAGGGGTAGGAGGGAGGGAGGGAAGGGAGGGAGGGGAGGGAAGGAGGGAGAGATGGAGGGAAGGAGGCGAAAGTAGAGAGAAAGAGAAGGGCGAGGGGGACGGGGCTGTTTGGGACGGGGAGGGGGGGTGATGGGGACAGGGAGGACGGGGAGGGGGGGTGATGGGGACAGGGAGGACGGGGAGGGGGGGTGATGCGGAGGGGGACAGGGGAGGGGGGGATGGGGAGGGGAGGGGGGTGATGCGGAGGGGGACGGGGGGGGGGGGGGAGGGGGAGACGGGGAGAGGGGACCGGGAGGGGGGTGGGACGATGGGGAGGGGGTGGGGAGAGACGGGGAGAGGGGGGGACGGGGAGAAGGGGGGGGGGGGAGACGGGGAGGACGGGGAGGGGGGGGACGGGGAGGGACGGGGAGAGGGGGGGGGACGGGGAGAGGGGGGGGGACGGGGAGAGGGGGGGACGGGGACGGGGACGGGGAGAAGGGGGGGACGGGGAGAGGGGGGGGACGGGGAGAGGGGGGGGACGGGGAGAGGGGGGGGACGGGGAGAGGGGGGGGGACGGAGAGAGGGGGGGGGACGGGGAGAGGGGGGGGACGGAGAGGGGGGGGGGACGGGGAGAGGGGGGGGGACGGGGAGAGGGGGGGGGGACGGGGAGAGGGGGGGGGACGGGGAGGAGAGGGGGGGGACGGGGAGAGGGGGGGGACGGGGAGAGAGGGGGGGGGACGGGGAGAGGGGGGGGAACGGGGAGATGGGGGGACGGGGAGATGGGGGGGATGGGGAGGGGGTGGGGAGAGGGGGGACAGTACCGGGACGGGGACCGGGATGATGGGGACGGGGGTGTGTGTGTGTGATGGGGACGGACGGGGGTGTGTGTGTGATGGGGACGGACGGGGGGGTGTGTGTGATGGGGATGGGGGGGGGGGGGGGGGGGGGGGAGAGAAGGGGTAATGGGGAAGGGGGGAGGAGAGTAGGTGGAGGGAGGTGTGGGGGGGGGTCGGGAGAGAGAAAGGGGAGAGGGCGATCGCACACACAGAGGGGAGGAGTGCGAGAGAAAGATATGTACGCACAGAGAGAGAGAAATGCAAGGGATGGGTGTGTGTGAAATTCAAGTGGACTCACACACAGAGACTCGTGGGAGAGAGAGAGAGATGGGGGATAAACGAGAGACACAAAGGGAGAACAAGAGCGAGCAAGCGTCAGAGTGCAAAAGATGGAGACAGTGAGAGAGAGAAGGTGACAGAGAGAGATGGAGAAAAGCACAAAGGTAGGGGGTAGAGGGGAGAGGGACGTTGCAGTGAGGGGAGGGGGACGCGGCGGTGAGGGGAGGGGGACGTGGAGGTCAGGGGAGGGGGACGTGGAGGTGAGGGGAGGGGGACTTGGCGGTGAGGGGAGGGGGACTTGGCGGTGAGGGGAGGGGGACTTGGCGGTGAGGGGAGGGGGACTTGGCGGTGAGGGGAGGGGGACTTGGCGGTGAGGGGAGGGGGACGAGGCGGTGAGGGATGTGGCGGTGAGGGGAGAGGGACGTTGCGGTGAGCGAGCTACAGAGAGTGACAGGGTCTGTGTAAACTCACTGGGCGATGCTCGGGGGGAGTGACAGTCTCCCAGACGATGTTCCTGGCCTGTACAATCGTCCCACAGTCACTGCCAGCAAATCCCTCCACGCAGACGCAGACTCCAGTATCCTGGGAATCAACACGGAGAGGAAGCGGATCACAGGCCTGGCCCCTCGGGAGATGGGTGAGGATGACTGATTGTGACCGTCCTCGCTGGCTCAGATAAACCAGGGGGGAGTTTCCCCATCGCACAGTGTCCCCGGGGGGGGGGGGGGGGGGGGGGGGGGGGAGTATCCCCATCGCACAGTGTCCCCGGGGGGGGGGGGGAGTATCCCCATCGCACAGTGTCCCCGGGGGGGGGAGTGTCCCCATCGCACAGTGTCCCGGGGGGAGTATCCCCATCGCACAGTGTCCCCGGGGGGGAGTATCCCCATCGCACAGTGTCCCCGGGGGGGGGAGTGTCCCCATCGCACAGTGTCCCCGGGGGGGAGTGTCCCCATCGCACAGTGTCCCCGGGGGGGAGTGTCCCCATCGCACAGTGTCCCCGGGGGGAGTATCCCCATCGCACAGTGTCCCCGGGGGGGAGTGTCCCCATCGCACAGTGTCCCCGGGGGGAGTATCCCCATCGCACAGTGTCCCCGGGGGGGAGTGTCCCCATCGCACACTGTCCCCGGGGGGAGTATCCCCATCGCACAGTGTCCCCGGGGGGAGTGTCCCCATCGCACAGTGTCCCTGGGGGGGGGGGGGGAGTGTCCCCATCGCACAGTGTCCCCGGGGGGGAGTGCCCCCATCGCACAGTGTCCCCGGGGGGAGTATCCCCATCGCACAGTGTCCCCGGGGGGAGTATCCCCATCGCACAGTGTTCCCGGGGGGGAGTGTCCCCATCGCACAGTGTCCCCGGGGGGAGTATCCCCATCGCACAGTGTCCCCGGGGGGAGTATCCCCATCGCACAGTGTCCCCGGGGGGAGTATCCCCATCGCACAGTGTCCCCGGGGGGGAGTGTCCCCATCGCACAGTGTCCCTGGGGGGAGTATCCCCATCGCACAGTGTCCCCGGGGGGGAAGAGTCCCCATCGCACACTGTCCCCAGGGGGAGTGTCCCCATCGCACAGTGTCCCCGGGGGGGAGTGTCCCCATCGCACAGTGTCCCCGGGGGGGAAGAGTCCCCATCGCACAGTGTCCCCGGGGGAAGAGTCCCCATCGCACAGTGTCCCCGGGGGGGAGAGTCCCCATCGCACAGTGTCCCCGGGGGGGAGAGTCCCCATCGCACAGTGTCCCCGGGGGGGAGAGTCCCCATCGCACAGTGTCCCCGGGGGGGAGAGTCCCCATCGCACAGTGTCCCCGGGGGGGAGTGCCCCCATCGCACAGTGTCCCCGGGGGGGAGTATCCCCATCGCACAGTGTCCCCGGGGGGGAGAGTCCCCATCGCACAGTGTCCCCGGGGGGGAGAGTCCCCATCGCACAGTGTCCCCGGGGGGGAGTATCCCCATCGCACAGTGTCCCCGGGGGGGAGTGTCCCCATCGCACAGTGTCCCCGGGGGGGGGAGTGTCCCCATCGCACAGTGTCCCCGGGGGGGAGTGCCCCCATCGCACAGTGTCCCCGGGGGGGAGTATCCCCATCGCACAGTGTCCCCGGGGGGGAGTGTCCCCATCGCACAGTGTCCCCGGGGGGGAGTGCCCCCATCGCACAGTGTCCCCGGGGGGAGTATCCCCATCGCACAGTGTCCCCGGGGGGAGTGTCCCCATCGCACAGTGTCCCCGGGGGGAGTGTCCCCATCGCACAGTGTCCCCGGGGGGGGGAGTGTCCCCATCGCACAGTGTCCCTGGGGGGGGGGGGAGTGTCCCCATCGCACAGTGTCCCCGGGGGGGAGTGCCCCCATCGCACAGTGTCCCCGGGGGGGAGTGTCCCCATCGCACAGTGTCCCTGGGGGGGGGGGAGTGTCCCCATCGCACAGTGTCCCCGGGGGGGGGAGTGCCCCCATCGCACAGTGTCCCCGGGGGGGGGGGAGTGTCCCCATCGCACAGTGTCCCCGGGGGGGGGAGTGTCCCCATCGCACAGTGTCCCCGGGGGGGAGTGTCCCCATCGCACACTGTCCCCGGGGGGGAGTGCCCCCATCGCACAGTGTCCCCGGGGGGGAGTGTCCCCATCGCACACTGTCCCCGGGGGGGAGTGCCCCCATCGCACAGTGTCCCCGGGGGGGGGGGGGGGGGGGGGGAGTGTCCCCATCGCACACTGTCCCCGGGGGGGAGTGCCCCCATCGCACAGTGTCCCTGGGGGGGGGGGGGGGGGGGGGAGTGTCCCCATCGCACACTGTCCCCGGGGGGGAGTGCCCCCATCGCACAGTGTCCCTGGGGGGGGGGGGGGAGTGCCCCCATCGCACAGTGTCCCTGGGGGGGGGGGGGGGGGGGAGTGCCCCCATCGCACAGTGTCCCCGGGGGGGAGTGCCCCCATCGCACAGTGTCCCCGGGGGGGAGTGTCCCCATCGCACAGTGTCCCTGGGGGGGGGGGGGAGTGCCCCCATCGCACAGTGTCCCTGGGGGGGGGGGGGGGGGGGAGTGTCCCCATCGCACAGTGTCCCGGGGGGGAGTGCCCCCATCGCACAGTGTCCCCGGGGGGGAGTGCCCCCATCGCACAGTGTCCCGGGGGGGAGTGCCCCCATCGCACAGTGTCCCCGGGGGGAGTGCCCCCATCGCACAGTGTCCCCGGGGGGGGGGGGGGAGTGTCCCCATCGCACAGTGTCCCGGGGGGGAGTGCCCCCATCGCACAGTGTCCCCGGGGGGGGGGGGGGAGTGTCCCCATCGCACAGTGTCCCCGGGGGGGGGAGTGTCCCCATCGCACAGTGTCCCCGGGGGGGAGTGTCCCCATCGCACAGTGTCCCCGGGGGGGAGTGTCCCCATCGCACAGTGTCCCCGGGGGGGAGTGTCCCCATCGCACAGTGTCCCCGGGGGGGAGTGTCCCCATCGCACAGTGTCCCCGGGGGGAGTATCCCCATCGCACAGTGTCCCCGGGGGGGAGTGTCCCCATCGCACAGTGTCCCCGGGGGGAGTATCCCCATCGCACACTGTCCCCGGGGGGAGTATCCCCATCGCACAGTGTCCCCGGGGGGAGTGTCCCCATCGCACAGTGTTCCCGGGGGGGAGTGCCCCCATCGCACAGTGTCCCTGGGGGGAGTATCCCCATCGCACAGTGTCCCCGGGGGGAGTGTCCCCATCGCACAGTGTCACTGGGGGGGAGTGTCCCCATCGCACAGTGTCCCCGGGGGGGAGTGTCCCCATCGCACAGTGTCCCCGGGGGGGAGTATCCCCATCGCACAGTGTCCCTGGGGGGAGTATCCCCATCGCACAGTGTCCCCGGGGGGGAGTGCCCCCATCGCACAGTGTCCCCGGGGGGGAGTGCCCCCATCGCACAGTGTCCCTGGGGGGGGGGGGAGTATCCCCATCGCACAGTGTCCCCGGGGGGGAGTGCCCCCATCGCACAGTGTCCCTGGGGGGGGGGGGAGTATCCCCATCGCACAGTGTCCCCGGGGGGGAGTGCCCCCATCGCACAGTGTCCCTGGGGGGGGGGGGAGTATCCCCATCGCACAGTGTCCCCGGGGGGGAGTGCCCCCATCGCACAGTGTCCCCGGGGGGGAGTGCCCCCATCGCACAGTGTCCCCGGGGGGGAGTGCCCCCATCGCACAGTGTCCCTGGGGGGGGGGGGGGAGTGCCCCCATCGCACAGTGTTCCCGGGGGGGAGTGCCCCCATCGCACAGTGTCCCTGGGGGGGGGGGGAGTATCCCCATCGCACAGTGTCCCCGGGGGGAGTATCCCCATCGCACAGTGTCCCTGAGAGGTGGGGGGGAGTATTCCCATCACGTGGTGCCCTGGGGGTAGTATCCCCATCATAGTGTCCCAGGGGGAGAGTCCCCATCGCACAGTGTCTCAGGGGGAGTATCCCCATCGCACAGTGTCCCGAGGGAGTAATCCCGACCAGCAGTGTCCTGTGGGGAATATTCCTATTTTGCAGTGTCCCAGGGATGGTATTCCTGACCGGCAGTGTCCCAGGGGGAGTATTCCCGCCCCCACCTCCACGAGCTGCCCGTCCACCCCTGGCCCTGACACTCACCATGCGGCAGTGCCCGCTGTGGGTTCGGGACGAGCAGTTATTGGGGCAGATGCTTGAGGTGCAGTTCTCGCCGCTGTAGCCCGTCTCACACACACAGTGCCCGTCCTGGCATCTCTGGTTGTCCAGGCATCTGGGCTGGCAGCTGCTGATGGTGTAGGTGGCATTGAAACCCTCTGTGCCCGCTGCCCTGGAGATGTTGGCTTCGAAGTAGACGGTGAGGACTCCTGGTGAAGATCGGGAAAACGGATACTGTGGAAACCCAAACACAGACAGCTTTCTCCATTCCCCCAGTCATAGTGCGATAGAGAGCTCTCCCCCGGTTACAGCCCGGTAACCAGAATCTCCCGGTTACAGCTGGGAAACCCGACCTCAGGCCCGGTGACTGTACCTCATCCCCGGTCACTGCCTGGTAACCGTCCCCTCCTGGTTACTGCCCGGTAACCGTCCCCTCCTGGTTACTGCCTGGTAACCGTCCCCTCCCGGTCACTGCCCAGTAACCATCCCCCCGGTAACCGTCCCCTCCCGGTCACCGCCCAGTAACCATCCCCCCGTCCCGCCCCCGCCCCGGTCACCACCCGGTAACCGTCCCCTCCCGGTCACCGCCCGGTAACAGTCCCCTCCTGGTTACTGCCCGGTAACCGTCCCCTCCCGGTTACAGCTGGGAAACTCAACCTCAGGCCCGCTGACTGTACCTCATCTCCGGTCACTGCCTGGTAACCGTTCCCTTCCGGTCACTGCCCGGTAACAGTCCCCTCCCGGTCACCGCCCGGTAACTGTCCCCTCCCGGTCACTGCCCGGTAACCGTCCCCTCCCGGTCACCACCCGGTAACCGTCCCCTCCCGGTCACCACCCGGTAGCCGTCCCCTCCCGGTCACCGCCCGGTAACCGTCCCCTCCCGGTCACTGCCCGGTAACCGTCCCCTCCCGGTCACTGCCCGGTAACCGTCCCCCTCCCGGTCACTGCCCGGCAACCGTCCCCTTCCGGTCACTGCCCGGCAACCGTCCCCTCCCGGTGAGCCTGCCGCTTCACTCACGGTGATTTACCGGCGTACCTGAGACAGCGTCCACCTTGACCGCCCGTGTGTGCCCGTTGCCACAGAAGGCGCCGATCAGTTTCGGATCTGCGTAGAGGGCACTGTGCTGCTGGGGCTGGCTCAGGAACCTGGGCACCCCGTCAAAGACGTAGACATAGTTTTGCTGAAAAGGAGCAAAGTGAGGTGGTGATGGAGACTGACCCGAGAGAGCAAGGCCGCGGGAATACTGACTCCCCCTCGCTCACCTCCCCCCCGGCACCGCCACGTCTCGGAGATACTCACACCGCACGTCACCCTGACGTCGGGCCCAATGGTCAGGCTGATGGTCAGGCAGCCACTCTGTCCCTGGCAGGAGTCCAGGCTGGTGGAGGTGGTCAGCACCCAGAGGCAGTAGGCCAGGCCCTTGGCGGAGAGGCCCTGACCCCGCGCAGAGCCCAGGGCCGACGAGGAGATGTTCTGCAGCAGGACACGGCCCACGCACTCGCGGTAACATCTTCCATTCCCTCTGGAGGCAAAGCAAAGGCTGCGGTCACCAGCTATCACCCACTCCCCCTCCCTTCCATCCCCAGGGACAGGCCGGACGGAGGTGGGCGGTATTTGGGTGTACGGGGCGGCTGAACCATCGCAGGGACTGAGGAGACTCGCTGCTGACAATGTCCTGGGGCAGACACAGAGACGTCTGTCAAATGTATTCATGGCCCACCACTTACCGCCCATTCTTCATTGCCCTTTGGGAAGGGGGCTGTGACCCGGGTGCTGTGGGTTGACCCACAACGTCCCTGAGGGAGGGAATTCCAGGAGTCGGACCCAGCCACACTGAAGGAATGACGATATATTTCCGAGCCAGGATGGTGAGTGGCTCCGAGGGGAACTTGCAGGGAGTGGTGTTCCCATGTATCTGCTGCCCCTTGTCCTTCCCGATGGAAGCGGTCGTGGGTTTGGAAGGTGCTGCCTGAGGATCTTTGTGAGTTTCTGCCGTGGAACTTGTAGATGGTACACACTGCTGTTACTGAGTGTCGGTGGTGGGGTGATTGAATATTTGTGGATATGGGGCCAATCAAGCGGGGAACTCGAGAACGTACGGGAGGAATTATGAGAGAAAATCAGTTTGAGCGTGAGTACGAGTGTGAAAATGTGAATCAGTATCGGTGTTGAGTGGGTGGTTATGTGTGCGCGCAAAGGTTGTAGGTGTGTGCGTCTGTGTGCGCGTGTGCGTATGTCTCTGTTGTCTGTGCATGCGCGCGTGTGCATGTGTGTGTGTGTGTGTGTGTGTGTGCGTGTGTGTGCGTGTGTGTGCATGTGTGCGCGCGCGTGTCTCTGTTGTCTGTGCGTTCACGTGCATGTGTGTGTGTCTGTGTATGCGTGTCAGTCTCTGGGCCTGCCTGTCTGTGTCTGTGTGTGTGTCTCTGTGCGCGCGCGAGCGCGCGAGCGAGAGAGCGAGAGCGCGAGAGCGCGAGAGAGAAGAGAGAAGAGAGAAGAGAGAGCGAGAGAAGGGGGCTGGGAGGTGCTGCCTGAAGCTTCTCTCTCGGAGACAGGGGGACGGACCTGACAGCTTCACTCACCGTGGGTCTCCATAGTAACCTGCGACACAGTCCTCACAGTGTGGCCCTTCAGTGTTCTCGGTGCAAAAACATCTGCCTGTCGCCCGGTCACAGTCACCCAGCCAGCTGGCCCCGTGCCCATTACACGCACACTGCTGGCAACCATCCTTCTGGGTGGCATTGCCATAGCTGCCAGGTTGGCACAGCTCACAGTGCTGCCCCATGGTCCAGTCTGTTGGAAACCATGAGAATTAAACTCAGTCAGAAATGGACAGTCAGCCGTAGAGTCGTTCCAACTCTCACAGAAACTTTCTACTGACAGCCACTCCAGCACCGAACCATCAACAGATCCCACCCTCACCTGACCCCCCAAGTTCTTTCAGCACACAATCACAGACACACACAGATACATGCACACAGACGCACAGGGACACACATACACTCTCACAAGCACATACACACAGAGACACATACTCATGAATGTGCGCACACACACACACACATATATATACAGACACATACTCACAGAACATATATTCACGCGTGCGCGCACACAGACACACATACTCACACACACAGACACGCACATACATACGTACATAGACACGCACATAGACACGCACATAGACACGCACATAGACACACACACACACGTACATAGACACACACACACACGTACATAGACACACACACACGTACATAGACACACACATACACACGTAGACAGACACATACACACGCACGTACACAGACACACATACACAGACACACATACACACGTACATAGACACACACATACACACATACACACGTACACAGACACACACATACACACGCACGTACATAGACACACACACACACGTACACAGACACACACATACACACGTAGATAAAAAAACGGGATGATATCTGACAAGCTGAATTTAAGGAATTAGGAAGCAAGTTAAAAGGTAGGTCCTCAGAAGCAGCGATCTCAGGATTGCTACCAGTGCCACATGGAGTTCGAGTAGGAATGATAGAATGGTCAGGATGAAAGGGTGGCTTGAGAGATGGTGCAGGAGGAAGGGGTTCAGATTTTTGTGACATTGGGATCGATTCGGGGGGACATGGGACTATTACAAATTGAATGGTGCACACCTGGGCTGGACTGGAGCCAATGTCTTGGGGTGCTTCGACCATCGCTGCTGGGGGCGGTTTACACTAATGTGGCAGGGGGATGAGAACCAAATGTGGAGGTGAGTGGACAGGAAGGAGGTGGTAACGAAAACCTGGAAGGAACTAGATAATGAAGTCAGTGGGGTAAAAACAATGACTGCAGATGCTGGAAACCAGATTCTGGATCCGTGGTGCTGGAAGAGCACAGCAGTTCAGGCAGCATCCAAAGTGCAGTGAAATCGACGTTTCGGGCAGGGCGTTTGCTCTTCCAGCACCACTGATCCAGAATGAAGTCAGTGTGACTAAAGGGAGGAGTAGGCAGGAAACAGAGGATGAACGCAAAGGGACTGGGGACTGCTGCACATTTGTTTTAATGCGAGAAATGCCATAGGTAAGGCAGGTGAACTTTGGGCTTGGTTTAGTATTGATGTTATTGCTATTACTGAGACTAGACTGAGGGAAGGGCTCGATTGGCAACTAAATATCCCGGGATATCGATGCTTCAGGCAGGATGGAGGGGGAGTAAAAGGGGTGGAGGAGTTGGGTATCATAGCTGTGCTGAAGGAGGGCACTGTGGAGGACTCAGGCAGTGAGATAATATGGGCAGAGCTCAGAAATAGGACGGGTGCGGTACCAATATTGGGGCTGTACTACAGACCCCCCCAACAGCGAGCGTGAGATAGAGGGATAAATGTGTAAACAGGTTATGGAAAGATAGTGGTGAGAGGAGATTTTAATTTTCCCAACATTGATGGGATTCACTTCATGTTAGAGGTCTAGATGGAGTAGAATGTGTAAGAAGCATCCATGGAGGATTTTCTCCAGCAGTATGTAAATAGCCCAACTCAGGAAGGGGCCGTACTGGGCTCGGTGTTGGGAAATGTGCCCGAGCCAGGTGGTTGAAGTTCCAGAAGGGGATTATTTTGGGAATAGTGATCACAACTTCGTAAGTTTTAGAAAACGCATGGACAAAGACAAGAACGGTCCTAAAGGAAGAGTGCTAAATTGCCAACAATGCCAAAATTCAGCAGGAGCTGGGGAATAGAGTTTGGGTGCAGCTGCTTTAGGTAAATCCATGCCTGACAGGTGGGAGACTTTTAAAGAGAGGTTGTTTGAAGTGCAGGACAGATACATCCTTTTGAAAATGAGGGATAGAAATGGCAAGATTAGGGAACCATGGATGACAGGTGAAATTATGAGACTAGCTCAGAGGAAAAAGGAAGCGTTCATAAAGCAATGATGACTGAAAACAGGCGAAGCTTTGGAGGAATATCAGGAATGGAAGACCAAACAAACGAGGAATTAAGAGGGCTGAAAGGGGTCATGAAATATCTGTACCAGCCAGGGCTAAAGAAAATCCCAAAGGCTTTCATTTGCATATAAGAGGCAAGAGGGTAATGATGGAAAGAGTTGGCCCATTCAAGGACAAAGGAGGCAAGATATGTGTGCGATCAGAGAAAATGGGGGAGATTCTCAATAAGTACTCTGCATTCACCGAGGAGAGCAACATGGCAGATGTTGAGGTTAGGTATAGATGTTTGATTATTCTAGGTCAAGTCAGCATAAGGAGGGAGGAAGTGTCGGATATTCTGAAAGGCATTAAGGTGGACAATTCCCCAGGTCCAGATGGAATCCATCCCAGGTTACTGAGGGAAGCAAGAGAGGGAATAACTGGGGCTTTAACAGATCCCACTGCAGCATCCTTGAACATGGGTGAGTTCCCAGAGGGCTGCAGCATTGCAAATGTTGTCCCCTTGTTTAAGAAGGGGAGCAGGGATAAGCCAGGTAATTATAGACCGGTGAGCCTGATGTCAGTAGTGGGGAAACTGCTGGAGAAGATACTGAGGGACAGGACCTATTCCCATTTGGAAGAAAATGGGCTTATCAGCGATAGGCAGCAGGGAAGGTCAAAGGCTTACCAAGTTAACAGAATTCTTTGAAGAAGTGACAACGTTGCTTGGTGGGGGAAGAGCTGCGAATGTTACATACCTGGGCTTAAGTACGCTCCCAATGGTAGGCTAATGGAGAAAGTGAAGGTGCATGGGTCCAGGGTGTACCAGTTAGGTGGACAGAGAACTGCCTGGGCAGCAGGAAACCAAGGCTATCAGTGGAAGGGAGTTTCTCAAAACGGAGGCCTGTGACCAGTGCTACTCCACAGGGATCCGTGCTGGGACCACTGTTGTTTGGGATATACATAAATAATCTGGAGGAAGGGGTAGGTGGCCTGATTAGTAAGTTTGCAGATGACACTAAGGTTGGTGGAGTAGCAGATAGTGAAGGGGACGGTCAGAGATTACAGCAGAATACAGATAGACTGGAGAGTTGGGCAGAGAAATGGCAGATGGAGTTCAATCCGGACCAATGTGTGAGGTGGTGCATTTTGGAAGATGTAATTCCAAAGTGATCTCTCTGGGAAATGGAAAAGCCCTGGGGAAAACTGATGTACAGAGAGATCTGGGTGTTCAGGTCCACTGTACCCTGAAGGTGGTAATGTAGGGTGGTACAGAGTGGTTAAGTAAGCATACGGCGTGCTTTCCTTCAAGGGACAGGGTGTCGAGGACAAGAGTTGGCAGGTCATGTGACAGTTGTAGAAGACTCTGGTTTGGCCACATTTGGAATACCGTGTACAGTTCTGGTCCCCACGTTTACTGAAAGGCAGGATCAGATCAGCCATAATCCCATGGAAATGGTGGAGAGCAGACTCGATGGGCTGAATGGCTTCCTTCCACTCCTACATCATTGAAACCTTACAGCGGGGAAGGAGGCCATTCAGCCCATCGAGTTCCACTCTGATCCCTCTGAAGAGCATCCCATCCAGACCCCACACCCCTCCCCTATCCCTGTAACCCTGCATTTCCCCAGGTCTAATCCACCTAACCTACACATCCCTGTACACTACAGGACAATCCAGCATGGCTGATCCACCCTAACCTGCATATCTTTGGACTGTGGGAGGAAACCCATGTCCTGGAAGCAGAACATCTGCTGATTTTATTATCAGGAATGAAGGAAAGTTGAATCCACATGAAAGGCATAAAAACTGTCCACAACAGACAGGCAGGAGGCTGGAAGGACACAGCTAACCAGGCAGCATCAGGAGGTGCCCAAGTCAACGTCTCGGGTGTAACCCTTCTTCAGGAGTGGGGGGGGTGGGGGTGGGAGAAGCTGCAGGTAAAGAGTGGCGGGGGTGCTGGGTGGTGAAGGGGGGGGACAGGGGAAGACGGGTAGCAGGTATGGCCTGGTTGGTCAATGGGAGGAGTGAATGCGGTTGGTGGCAGGGAGCAGAAGGAAGGGGGGGGGGGGGGAGGGTCTGGGAAGGAAATGGGAGGCTATGTGAAATTGGAGAACTCAATGTTGAGTCCTCCAGGCTGTCAGGTACCCAGGCGGAAGATGGCCATCTTGGAAAGGGGAGTGGGAAGGGGAATGGAACTGGGCGGTGACCGGGAGGTCCGTTTGGTCCCTGTGGGTCCGGCTGCGGTGAACCGCTCCCTAAGTTTACGTTCAGTCTCCCTGATGTAGAGAAGATTCAAATCCGATCGCTCTGTGATCTTACTGAACGGCAGAGTGGCCTATCGGTGTTTCTTGCTCCTTTCTCCAGGAACAACTCGGCAAGATGATAAGGAATACCCATCGGGAAATTGTTCTCATGAAGACCTGAACTGCATGTATTTTGTCTGAGATGGGGCTGTGTCACAGGCAGCGAGGTTTCAGCAGGAGGGTCACTGGATCCAAAACATTCACTCAGTTTCTCTGTTCACAGATACCGCCAGAGCCCGACAACTTTCTCCAGCTATTTCTGTCCTGGTTTCCGGAGGGCAGGAGCGACAGGGACACAGCGAGAGGAATGGGAGAGCACAGAGAGCTCTGCAGACAGAGAGCTGATGGGCTGAATGGCCTCCTTGCGGATGGGAAATTGGGAGATACCTCGAAGTTCGGGTTTCCCGGAGGTTACCAGGCTCGGCGAGTGATTCGGGAGAGCAATGGCCTTTAATTCCGACGGGGAGTGGGAGATGGGGAGAGGACGTTGGTGAGACTACACCTCGCGTGCGGTGGACAGTGTGGAGCTCAGAGTCTGATAGTACAGACCCAGACTGTTCAGTCCCACCAGTCCGTGCGGACTAAACTCCTCCCACCTGCCTGCACTTGACCCAACTCCCTCAAACCTTTCCTATCCATGTCCTTATCCAAACCCCTTTTAATCGTTGTCACTGGATCTGCGTCCACCACTTCCTCTGGCAGCACATTCCACACGAGCCACACACTGTGAATGTAACTGCACTTCATGCCTTTTTAGAAATCTTTCTCCCCTCACTGTAAAAATACGTCCCCTCCTGTTGAAATCCCCCACCCGAGGGAAAAGACCCCTGCTGCTCACCTCAGTGTTGCCCCTCGTGATTTTACCAAGCTCTATGAGGTCACCCGTCAACCCCCGACAACCCAGTGAAAAAAGTCCCAGCCTTTCCTTTCTCACTAAAACCCCTCCATACCCGGCAACATCCTGGGAAATCCCTTCTAAACCCTCTCCAACTTCCTAATATCCTTCCGGTAACTGTGTGACCAGAACTGGACACAGTATTCCCGAAGGGGGTCTCACCAATATCCTGTACAACCTCAATGGGACGTCCCAACCCCTGCATTGAAAGGTCTGAGCGATAAAGACATGGAGGGTCAGACCTGAGGCAGGGACGGGACAGAAGTGGGTCCTGCAGGTGCTGGAGATCAGAGCAGTGCTGGAAAAGCTCAGCAGGTCAGAGCTTTTGCCCGAAACGCCAATTTTTCCAGCTCCTCAGATGCTGCCTGACCTGCTGTGCTTTTCCAGCACCGCTCTAACCTCAACTCTGAGGCAGGGACAGTCCATTCGGTTGATTCCTGAGATGGACGGGTGGCTCTCATTGCAGGACCGCAACCAGGTTGGGCCTGGGAGAGGGTAGGAGATTCAGAGGGTGCTGTGGGATGGTTTCTCCAAAGACTCCCTTTTCACAGTCTGTGCCTGTGTTTATTTGAAGAGCTGATCACCCACTCGCAGACTCGCTGCTCCTGAATCACTGCGGAGTTTAGTGAACCACGGAGGGAGCGCACTCAAACCCTTACCCATGCACTGGTCACACTTTCCAATGCCATCACGGCACGTGCTGTGGAAGTGACAGCCGCAGTCAATGTCACATTCGACGCCAGTCTCGTTGACGGTCTCCATGTCAGAGGTCCAGCCCAGCTCACAGATACAGGAGTAGTCAGGAGGCCCACTGCACTGGCCGTGCCTGCACTCATTGTAACAGCTGCAAGGGAAGGGAGAGAGTAATGCCAGCTGCCTGCCTGCTGTCAGGGTGTGTGTGTGCGCGTGTGTGTGAGAGAGAGAATGCAGGAGAGATAGAGCAGGGAGTGTGCACGAGTGTGTGTGCCTGCGAGTGTGCGCGCAAGGGAGAGACAAGAGATAGAGAGAGCGCGCAAAACAGAGTGTACGTGTGAGAGAGAAAGAGCGCAAAACAAAGTGTACATGAGAGACAGTGTGTGCGCAAAACAGAGTGTACGTGAGAGAGAATGTGCGCACAATAGAGTGTACGAGAGAGAAAGAGAGAGAGAGCAAAACAGAGTGTACGTGTGAGAGAGAGTATGCAAAACAGAGTGTATACGAGAGAGAGAGACAGACTGCAAAACAGAGTGTACGTGAGACAGAGAGAAAGAGAGAGAGAATGTGCGCACAATAGAGTGTACGAGAGAAAGAGAGAGCAAAACAGAGTATACACGAGAGAGTGCGCAAGAGTGTATGTGAGAGAGTGTGCAAAAGAGTGCACATGAGAGAGAGACTGCAAAAGTGTACGTGAGAGAGAAAATGTGCGCAAAGCAGAGTGTACGTGAGACAGAAAGAGAGCAAAACAGAGTGTACGCGAGAGAGAGTGTGTGCAAAACAGAGTGCATGTGAGAGAAAGAGAGAGAGAGAATGTACGCAAAACAGAGTGTACGAGAGAGAGAAAGAGAGCAAAATAGAGTGTACGTGTGAGAGTGTGCAAAACGTGAGAGAGAGCAAAAGTGTACGCGAGAGAGAGCAAAACAGACTGCACGCGCGAGAGAGAGCAAAACAGACTGCACGCGCGAGAGAGAGCAAAACAGAGTACACGCGCGAGAGAGAGAGCAAAACAGAGTGTACATGTGAGAGTACAAAACAGAATGTACACGAGAGCAAAACAGTGTACACGAGAGAGTGCAAAACAGTGTACACGAGAGAGTGCAAAACAGAGTGCAAGTGAGAGAGACAGAGTGCAAAACTGTACGTGAGAGAGTGCAAAATAGAGTGTACGCGAGAGAGTGCAGAACAGTGTACGCGAGAGTGCAAAACAGACTGTATGTTAGAGTGTGCAAAACTGAGTGTACGTGTGTGAGAGAGAGAGAGAATGTGCGCACAACAGAGTGTACGTGAGAGAGAAAGAGAGAGAGCAAAACAGAGTGTATGTGAGAGAGAGTGTGCAAAACAGAGTGTACTTGACAGAGAGAGAGAGAGAGAGAGAGAGAGAGCAAAACAGAGCGTACATGAGAGAGAGTGCAAAACAGTGTACGTGAGAAAGAGTGCAAAACAGAGTGCACGTGTGAGAGAGAAAGAGAGACAGAGACACAAAGAGACTGGGTGGGAGAGTGTGTTTGCCTATGTACCTCTCTCACACAACACCACAGTGTTCTTCATAATGGTTGTCCTTCTCTACCACACCTTAGTCTCTGCCTGTGGCCCCCAGTCTCTCTTTCTCTCTCCAACCCCATCTCTTGCTCTCTTCCCACCATCCCCATCTGTCTTTCCACCCCTCCCTCCTTTCACTCCCTCTCCCTCTCCCTCTGTCCCCGGCTCCCTGGGCTGGGGGGAGCTGTAACTCACGTCTGGTTGCAGTAGGAGCTGCCGTCTCCAGCGTAACCGCGGTTACAGTGACACTGGAAGGAGTCAAAGGTGTTCCTGCAGGTGGCGAAGGAGTTGCAGTTGTCCATGTGGAGGCGACACTCATCAATGTCTGGGCAGGAGCTGTATGACCAGCCAGCCCCCTCCCTCACCGTCAGGTTAGAGAGGCCCGACAGGGCAACTGAACAATTCACAAACTCCCGGAGACTCCGGAAATCACCCGGCACGCACCTGGGGCAGGGGGGGGAAACACAGGGACCAGAGAGGAGGTGGTAGGGATGGGGTAGAGAATGAGAAGGGCAATGAGGGAAGGAGGGGTGGGGGGAGGGGCGGGGAAGAGTGGAAGGGGGGAGACGAGTGGGGGAAAGGGACGAAGGGGGGGGAAGGGGGGGGAGAAAGGGGGGGAGAGAAGGGGGGGAGAGAAGAGGGGGGAGAGAAGAGACAGAGATTAGAACAGGGGAAGGGGCAGAGAGAGGGGGGGTGAGAAAGGCATCTGGAAGTGATACAGTCTTGATCCGAGAGCCTGGGAGTCCGGGAGTTCCCAGAGAAGGGGAGCAGTGCGGTGTGTGGAGCGGAAGGTGACAGTGCCGGGGGAAGTGGGTTACCTGCCGATGGTGGGGGAGGGGGTGTGTGTGACAGTGCCGGGGGGAGTGGGTTACCTGCCGATGGTGGGGGAGGGGGTGACAGTGCCGGGTAGTGAGTTACCTGCCGATAGTGGGGGAGGAGGCTGTGTGTGACAGTGCCGGGGAGCCGGTTACCTGCCGATGGTGGGGGAGGGGGTGTGTGAGACAGTGCCGGGGGGAGTGGGCTACCTGCCGATGGTGGGGGCGGGGGTGTGTGTGACAGTGCCGGGGGGAGTGGGCTACCTGCCGATGGTGGGGGAGGGGGGCGGTGTGAGACAGTGCCGGGGAGTGGGTTACCTGCCGATGGTGGGGGAGGGGGCTGTGTGTGACAGCGCCAGGGAGTGGGTTACCTGCCGATGGTGGGGGAGGGGGTGTGTGTGACAGTGCCGGGGGGAGTGGGCTACCTGCCGATGGTGGGGGAGGGGTTGTGTGAGACAGTGCCGGGTGGAGTGGGTTACCTGCCGATGGTGGGGGAGGGGGGTGTGTATGACAGTGCCGGGGAGTGGGTTACCTGCCGATGGTGGGTGAGGGGGTGTGTGTGACAGTGCCGGGGGGAGTGGGTTACCTGCCGATGGTGGGGGAGGGGGTGACAGTGCCGGGTAGTGAGTTACCTGCCGATAGTGGGGGAGGAGGCTGTGTGTGACAGTGCCGGGGAGCCGGTTACCTGCCGATGGTGGGGGAGGGGGTGTGTGAGACAGTGCCGGGGGGAGTGGGCTACCTGCCGATGGTGGGGGCGGGGGTGTGTGTGACAGTGCCGGGGGGAGTGGGCTACCTGCCGATGGTGGGGGAGGGGGCGGTGTGAGACAGTGCCGGGGAGTGGGTTACCTGCCGATGGTGGGGGAGGGGGCTGTGTGTGACAGCGCCAGGGAGTGGGTTACCTGCCGATGGTGGGGGAGGGGGTGTGTGAGACAGTGCCGGGGGGAGTGGGCTACCTGCCGATGGTGGGGGAGGGGGCTGTGTGAGACAGTGCCGGGGATTGGGTTACCTGCCGATAGTGGGGGAGGGGTGTGTGTGACTGTGCCGGGGGGAGTGGGTTACCTGCCGATGGTGGGGGAGGGGGGTGTGTATGACAGTGCCGGGAAGTGGGTTACCTGCCGATGGTGGGTGAGGGGGGGTGTGTGTGACAGTGCCGTGGGGAGTGGGTTACCTGCCGATGGTGGGGGAGGGGGTGACAGTGCCGGGGGGAGTGGGTTACCTGCCGATGGTGGGGGAGGGGTGTGTGTGACAGTGCCGGGGGGAGTGGGTTACCTGCCGATGGTGGGGGAGGGGGTGACAGTGCCGGGGAGTGAGTTACCTGCCGATAGTGGGGGAGGGGGCTGTGTGTGACAGTGCCGGGGAGCCAGTTACCTGCTGATGGTGGGGGGAGGGGTGTGTGTGACAGTGCCGGGGAGTGGGTTACCTGCCGATGGTGGGGGAGGGGGCTGTGTGAGAGTGCCGGGGAGCCGGTTACCTGCCGATGGTGGGGGAGGGGGTGTGTGTGACAGTGCCGGGGAGTGGGTTACCTGCCGATGGTGGGGGAGGGGTTTGTGTGTGACAGTGCCAGGGAGCCGGTTACCTGCCGATGGTGGGGGAGGGTGTGTGTGTGACAGTGCCGGGGAGTGGGTTACCTGCCGATGGTGGGGGAGGGGGCTGTGTGTGACAGTGCCGGGGGGAGTGGGTTACCTGCCGATGGTGGGGGAGGGGGTGACAGTGCCGGGGAGTGAGTTACCTGCCGATAGTGGGGGAGGGGTGTGTGTGTGACAGTGCCGGGGAGCCGGTTACCTGCCGATGGTGGGGAGAGGGGTGTGTGTGACAGTGCCAGGGAGTGGGGAGTGTGACAGTGCCGGGGAGTGGGTTACCTGCCGATGGTGGGGGAGGGGGCTGTGTGTGACAGTGCCGGGGAGCGGGCTACCTGCCGATAGTGGGGGAGGGGGTGTGTGTGTGTCAGTGCCGGGGAGTGGGTTACCTGCCGATGGTGGGGGAGGGGGGTGTGTGTGACAGTGCCGGGGAGCGGGCTACCTGCCGATAGTGGGGGAGGGGGCTGTGTGTGACAGTGCCGGGGAGTGGGTTACCTGCCGATGATGGGGGAGGGGGGAGTGTGACAGTGCCGGGGAGTGGGTTACCTGCCGATGGTGGGGGAGGGGGCTGTGTGACAGTCCCGGGGAGCGGGCTACCTGCCGATAGTGGGGGAGGGGGCTGTGTGTGACAGTGCCGGGGAGTGGGTTACCTGCCGATGGTGGGGGAGGGGATGTGTGTGACAGTGCCGGCTAGCCGGTTACCTGCCGATGGTGGGGGAGGGGGCTGTGTGTGACAGTGCCGGGGAGCCGGTTACCTGCCGATGGTGGGGGAGGGGGTGTGTGTGACAGTGCCAGGGAGTGAGTTACCTGCCGATGGTGGGGGAGGGGGTGTGTGTGACAGTGCCGGGGAGCCGGTTACCTGCCGATGGTGGGGGAGGGGCTGTGTGTGACAGTGCCGGGGAGCCGGTTACCTGCCGATGGTGGGGTTGTCCGCGTTGCCACACCAGCCACACTCGAAGTTTTGCAGACAGTCCTTACAGCTGAGGAAGGCCGAGCAGTCTGTACACAGGCTGACCGAGTGGACACTGCAAACAGGGCACACACAGGGAGGGCAAACGTGACAACCAGCCAGCGCTCCAAACAATCCACCCAGAGCCAGTCTGCGCCCGCACTGCGCTGGGATAACCGGCCATATCCTGGGGACCCTCTCTCACCACCAGCTCTCAGGCCACACACCGAAGTGCAGTGACAGCACGTATACCAGACCCCGTTAATACCAGCCCCCACCACTTCCCTTGGCAGCGCATTCCATACCCGTATCTCCCTCTGAGCGAAAAAGTTGCCCCGTGGGTCTCTTTTAAATCTTGCCCCTCCCATTTTTCACCTATACCCTCTAGTTCTGGACTCCCCCACCCCAGGGAAAAGACCTTGTCTATTTACCCTATCCATGCCCCTCATGATTTTACAAACCTCTATAAGGTCACCCCTCAGCCTCCGACGTTCCAGGGAAAACAGCCCCAGCCTGTTCAGCCTCTCCCTGTAACTCAGATCCTCCAACCCTGGCAACATCCTTGTAAATTTTTTCTGAACCCTTTCAAGTTTCATAACGTCCTACAGCAAGGAAACCAGAATTGCGCGCAATATTCCAACAGCGGCCTAACCAATGTCTTGTACAACCGCAACATGACCTCCCAACTCCTGTACTCAATACTCTGACCAATAAAGGAAAGCATACCAAATTCGTTCTTCACTATCCTATCTACCTGCGACTCCACTTCCAAGGAGCTATGAAGCTGCACTCCAAGGTCTCTTTGTTCAGCAACACTCCCTAGGACCTGACCGTTAAGTGTATAAGTCCTGCCTTAGCAAAATGTGAGGGTCTGAATACAGGCTGAAGTAACCAGTTATAGTCAGGAACAGCCATTTAATACACGCTCTGACTAACAAAGGCAGCAATAACATGACTACTTAATGCAAATAACATGACAAAATGGCTTCAAGGTTCCCAGCCCCACACCCCTTCCTATCTCTGTAACCCCCTCCCTATCTCTGTAACCCCCTCCAGCCCCTACACCCCCTCCCTATCTCTGTAACCCCCTCCCTATCTCTGTAACCCCCTCCAGCCCCTACACCCCCTCCCTATCTCTGTAACCCCCTCCCTATCTCTGGAACCCCCTCCAGCCCTGACACCCCCTCCCTATCTCTGTAACTCCCTCCAGCCCCTACACCCCTCCCTATCTCTCTAACCCCCTCCACCCCTGACACCCCCTCCCTGTCTCTGTAACCCCCTCCCTGTCTCTGTAACCCCCTCCAGCCCCTACACCCCTCCCTATCTCTGTAACCCCCTCCCTATCTCTGGACCCCCCTCCCGCATCTATGACCTTCTGAGATCTTTGCACCAGTTGTCCATCAGCCTCTGGAAGGTTCCGGATCTCGCCATCTTTCCTAGCAGTCGCTGTGCACTCACTTCCTGGGGCTGAAGGCTCTGGATCTCAGCTCTCTGCCTCTCTCAAACTCCCTTTCCAGTTTAGACGCTCTCCAACATCAAGCTCCTTCACAAGTCACGGTCACGTCTCCTAACGGCTCGTGACCTGAATTGAAATTCTGGTTTTGACACCGGGGCCCAGCCTGTGTGCAAGGGGCTAGTTGCTGTCGTCGTCGTTGTCAGGCCGGGATCTGGAGGCTGACGCTGAGGGCTTGCTCCTTCCTAGCAGCTGCCTTCCCTGGGAGGTCAGGGTTCAGGAGAGATCCTGCAGAGGCACATACCTGTCATACCAGTGCCGACACTGCCCAGCTGGGTACTTGGCGAGGTAGGAGGTGAACAGGAAGCAGCTGCCTGTGGACTGGCACCAGGCACACTGGCTGGAGTTGCTCAGACAATCCCGACACGAGGTCTGCCTGTGAACAGCGAACACAGGAGCTGAACAGAGCTGGGGGAGGGGGACAAAGGGGGTGGGGGAGACGAGGCGGGGGCGGGGGTGGGGGAAGAGGGGTGGGAAATGGGGGCAGGGGAAAGAGGGGAGACCGCGGATACCGAGCACCCCGTGGACACAGTGTGACTTTTCACCCCAGCCATGGTCCCCGCCATCGCGCCTTCCCACGAGCCGTCACCCTGTCCACGCTGCACGACCTCTCACCCCCTGCCCCATGCTCCTGACCCTCCCCTCCTTGCCCCACGGTATTGATAGGGCGTCTCCCCGCCTGCTCACAGGTGACAGGGTCCGGGACAGGCAGCAGGAGAGTGGATAGCCCGGGGTGACCTGCCTCGGCGGGTACACTGGAAATCCCCCTTGCGGTTGACGTTGACCTGCCACTCGCAGTAGGGGTCCTGCAAAGGAAGGAGAGCGGACAGTGAGCATTCACAGAGGGAGGGTCCCGATCCCAGCGGAAATCCCTACTCCCCTCCCCGACACTCACCCGGCTGCAGGAGGGGCAGTCGGTGTGCTCCCTGCACAGCACACAGCCCCCAGGGGTCAGGATGAGGTGCCGACTCCTCCCACACTGGCCGTCAATGCCCAGTACCCGCTGGTGGCATGTGCTGGTGTCCGGACACCAGCCGCAGCCCTGATCAGCCAGACATGCCAGGCACGAGGGATAGGTGTCACAGTCCTCCGTCCGAAAAGGCTCCAGGAAATGGAAGGAGATCTCCTGGAATGACCAGAAAGGAGACCCACCTTAATCAATCACAGGTCAAAGTGCTTCGGCTCACTCACCGCCCCGTCTCACTCGCTCACCGCCCCGTCTCACTCGCTCACCGCCCCGTCTCACTCGCTCACCGCCCCGTCTCACTCACTCACCGCCCCGTCTCACTCACTCACCGCCCCGTCTCACTCACTCACCGCCCCGTCTCACTCGCTCGCTCACCGCCCCGTCTCACTCGCTCGCTCACCGCCCCGTCTCACTCGCTCGCTCACCGCCCCGTCTCACTCGCTCGCTCACCGCCCCGTCTCACTCGCTCGCTCACCGCCCCGTCTCACTCGCTCGCTCACCGCCCCGTCTCACTCGCTCGCTCACCGCCCCGTCTCACTCGCTCGCTCACCGCCCCGTCTCACTCGCTCACCGCCCCGTCTCACTCGCTCACCGCCCCGTCTCACTCGCTCACCGCCTCATCTCACTCACTCACCGCCCCGTCTCACTCACTCACCGCCTCGTCTCACTCACTCACTCACCGCCCCGTCTCACTCACTCACTCACCGCCCCGTCTCGCTCACCGCCCCGTCTCACTCACTCACCGCCTCGTCTCACTCACTCACCGCCCCGTCTCGCTCGCTCGCTCACCGCCCCGTCTCGCTCGCTCGCTCACCGCCCCGTCTCGCTCACCGCCCCGTCTCGCTCGCTCGCTCACCGCCCCGTCTCGCTCGCTCGCTCACCGCCCCGTCTCGCTCGCTCGCTCACCGCCCCGTCTCGCTCGCTCGCTCACCGCACCGTCTCGCTCGCTCGCTCACCGCACCGTCTCGCTCGCTCGCTCACCGCACCGTCTCGCTCGCTCGCTCACCGCACCGTCTCCCTCGCTCGCTCACCGCACCGTCTCACTCGCTCGCTCACCGCACCGTCTCACTCGCTCGCTCACCACCCCGTCACTCACTCGGGGTTGGGGCGGCACCTGTACACAGGGCTCTGAGAGTCTGGGACTGCGCCTGTACTCTGGGCACTGTGTGACTGGGGCTTCGTCTGTACTCTGGGCACTGCGTGACTGGGACTATGCCTGTACTCTGGGCACTGCGTGACTGGGACTGCGCCTCTACTCTGGGCACTGCGTGACTGGGACTGCGCCTCTACTCTGGGCACTGCGCGACTGGGACTGCGCCTCTACTCTGGGCACTGCGTGACTGGGGCTGCGCCTGTACTCAGGGCGCTGCGTGACTGGGACTGCGCCTGTACTCAGGGCGCTGCGTGACTGGGACTGCGCCTGTACTCAGGGCGCTGCGTGACTGGGACTGCGCCTGTACTCAGGGCGCTGCGTGACTGGGACTGCGCCTGTACTCAGGGCGCTGCGTGACTGGGACTGCGCCTGTACTCAGGGCGCTGTGTGACTGGGACTGCGCCTGTACTCAGGGCGCTGTGTGACTGGGACTGCGTCTGTACTCTGGGTGCTGCGTGAGTGGGGCTGCGTCTGTACTCTGGGCGCTGTGTGACTGGGGCTGCGCCTGTACTCTGGGCACTGCGTGACTGGGACTGCGCCTGTACTCAGGGCGCTGCGTGACTGGGACTGCGCCTGTACTCAGGGCGCTGTGTGACTGGGACTGCGTCTGTACTCTGGGTGCTGCGTGAGTGGGGCTGCGTCTGTACTCTGGGCACTGTGTGACTGGGGCTGCGCCGGTACTCTGGGCGCTGCGTGACTGGGACTGCGCCGGTACTCTGGGCGCTGCGTGACTGGGACTGCGCCTGTACTCAGGGCGCTGCGTGACTGGGACTGCGCCTGTACTCAGGGCGCTGCGTGACTGGGACTGCGCCTGTACTCAGGGCGCTGCGTGACTGGGACTGCGCCTGTACTCAGGGCGCTGCGTGACTGGGACTGCGCCTGTACTCAGGGCGCTGCGTGACTGGGACTGCGCCTGTACTCTGGGTGCTGCGTGACTGGGACTGCGCCTGTACTCAGGGCACTGCGTGACTGGGACTGCACCTGTACTCAGGGCGCTGTGTGACTGAGGCTGCGCCTGTACTCAGGGCGCTGTATGACTGGGGCTGCGCCTGTACTCAGGGCGCTGTGTGACTGGGTCTGCGCCTGTACTCAGGGCGCTGCGTGACTGGGACTGCGCTGGTACCAGGCTGGAACTCACCGATGTGTCGACAATGTTGGTGCGCTCCCAGGTCAGGGTCATCTCGCTGGTCTGCCCGTTGCCCGAGTTATTGAGGGTGCCCTCCAGGCGGATGGTATACTTGCTGCCTCGGGTGAGGATGGGGAACAGCCGGTCGCCGCTGTTTCTCTGAAGCAGGCGGATCTCCTTCTCTGGCTGGCCCGCCCAGTGACCAACCTCCTCCTGCATCAAGGGCACAGGAACATTCAGGTGGGGG